>NC_053161.1:8255191-8337691 GCF_016835505.1 Polypterus senegalus
GCCATCCAGCTGAACTCCATTACAGTATATGGAGAAAAATACCTTCCAGTTATGACCATTACGCGTAGAATTTCGAAATGAAACCTGCCCAACTTTTGTAAGTAAGCTGTAAGGAATGAGCCTGCCAAACTTTCAGCCTTCTACCTACACGGAAAGTTGGAGAATTAGTGATGAGTGAGTGAGTGAGTGAGTGAGTGAGTGAGTGAGTGAGTGAGTGAGTGAGTGAGTGAGGGCTTTGCCTTTTATTAGTATAGATATATACTGTATAATAGTATATACTGTAATAGCATATAATAATAGATGATAGTCTTTTTAAACTCCATTTATAGTTCTAGAGCAATGAACATCCAACTTCCCAGTTAATTAGAGCCAGAGACAGGCCTTTAGAAGTATGTGAGTCAGTCATGTGGCTCCACGTCTGTAGCCATCAATATTTAAACATCCAGAAATAGCTATTCTGTGTATTTGTATGTGTCCTGTTAATAGCCAGGATGTGTTTCCTTGGATTATGTTTGTTTTGCTGTTTTTATTTTTTAATTTTAATTTTTCATGTGTTTGAATAATATGTCAGGTTTGTTTCTTGTGTGATATTTGTGTACTCTGTCTTTAAGGCTACAACAACAACAACATTTATTTGTATAGCACATTTTCATACAAAAGATGTAGTTCAAAGTGCTTGATGAATAAAGAGAAAAAAAGACAAAATACAGAAATAATAAATTAGGTAATACTAGTTAACATAGAATAAAAGTAAGGACCGATGGCCAGAAAAAAACAAAAAAAAAACTCCAGACGACTGGAGAAAAAAAAAATAAAATAAATTCTGAAGGGGTTCCAGGCCACAAGACCGCCCAGACCCTTCTAGGCATTCTACCTAACATCAATTACCTCAATCAGTTCTCATTGTATTCAGGGTTCACATGGAAGAACTTAATGATGACGGTCATGTGGACTTCTGGTCTTTAATCCATCAATGTAGGGACATCACAGTGCTTTGATTAGGTGGTGGTGGTGCAGATCGCCACCACAGAAAACCGGATAAAGATCAGCGGAGAAAGTAGGAGTTAGTACGGATTTTGGAGCCACCATGAATGATAATGATAATTAAATGTATATACAGCTACGTTCACATCACCAGGCTAAAGTGAGTCAAATCTGATTATTTGCTTTAATGTGACACAAATCTGATATTTTCCAGGCTGTGTGGACATACAGATTTAATTTTTTCAAACCAGAGTTAAGTCTTTTCATATGTGGCCCTAGACCAGATGCATATCCAATTCATGGCCTTGCAACTTGAATGAGAACAGTCAGATCAGAATTTTTATGTCTTTTTGCCTATACACATGGGCTGAGCACTGCCATTAACAGCCAGCATCGGCAGCTTGCAAAACAACAATGGAGGGGAGCTACAGCTGTGACAACAGACCTGTCATTGTTGGCTCCTTTCTCAAACCCACACATCTCTTATTGTGGCAATGCCAGCAATAGCTGCAACAACACCAAAATTTAGCCGTCTTGGCTTTTAGTTGATCTAATTGTGTAGAGTGGATGAACTGCTTGCTGTCCTCCAGAGCAAAATGCAATGCACATAATAGCTATGGAGGAATATTTTGGACAAAATGAAATAAATTAATAAATAAACACTGCATGAAATGTGAGCATAAATAAATAAATGTATCACAAAATGTTTTTTGTTTATTTATTTATTTATTTTATTTTGCCCATGAAATATGGCTTGAAATAAAACCGTCAGTTTCACTAATCAAAGTTGGGAGGGGAGGCTTTAGCACATACTGTGCTTTGATTGGTGAATCATCTTCTGTAGATTGCTCATACCTAATTCAATATGTCTATGCGGGAGATGGCAGTAAATAAGATACCTCAAGAACTAATCATAAAAATGCTTCCTACTGCCGATGAAGGGGATTCTGACAAAGTTATTATGTATTTCAGAGAGAAAACTGAAGATTTATCAGTAGAAATTGCAATTTTTGCCGGCCCTTTTATTGAAGAAACTATTTTTCAAAACATTAAAGAACTGGTACAACAGACTAAGCTAAACACCAGTTCAGAGGACGAAGTTACCTGCCCTGGACGCCCATGCTTTGACATTCGAGCTGAGTCAATAGAACACTTTCCTTTGTGCGGTTTAAGAGTGCAACAGACTGCAGATCTATATGGTGTAACAGAGAAGAAGATCACAAGGTGAATGAGCCACTGAGATATGGTGAGCTACACCTCTATCAGTTTAGACACTTTCACATGGATAGCCCAAAGCAGTGCCAACTAATATTTTGAACTGAATATTGAATGAGTCTAAATTCACATCTACTTTTTTAAACAATTTTACAGCTCTGATCAGTGGCAAACATGATACGAGTCAAATTACCTGACAAACCTGGTGCACACCTCTTAAATCACATTGGGCCATCTAACTTGTGACAGTGTTTTGACAAGAAGCACACTTTGTAGATGTCTTAGGGTTAAATTGAGGTGCTCATTATTTAAAGACTGCTAAATGTTTGATAGTCAAATGGGATAAAAACCTTTACAGTGCCTGGTAATATCAAAGATCTGTGTGGTCGATAAGAAAGTATCATGTTTGTCACTGATCAGAGCTATAAAGTTGTTTAAAACAGTAGCTGCGAATATGCACCTGACTTAAGACACATAAAACAAGGGTCAAACATTCAGTTCAGAATATTAGTTGACTGGTTTGGGCTTTCTGTGTCAACATAAATAGTCCATTGCACCAGTTCTTTGTCAGTCAGTCAGTCATTGTCCAATCTGCTATACCCTAAAACAGGGTCACGGGGGTCTGCTGGAGCCAATCCCAGCCAACACAGGGCTCAGGACAGGAACAAATCCCGGGCAGTGCACCAGCCCACCGCAGACAAGTTCTTTGACGTTTTCAAAAATAGCTTCATCAATATCATAGTCTAAAAGGGTCGCTAATATTGTAATTTCTTTCATGACACATTTATTTATTTATGCTCGCAGTTCATGCAGTTTTTAATTATCTGCATATTTATTTGTTTATTTAAATTTGTCCAAAATATTCCTCCATAACTAGCTGCTAGCAAATCCTTTTCGTCCATTTTAATACCATGAGTTGTCTCACAGATATGATGTGTTTTGTTGTTGGTGAGGTAGATGACTTGTGCACAAATGTATCAATGTGTGCATGCATGCTATTTCAGATGACAGACGTGATTACATGACAGTTAGATACAGCAATTCACTCGTACTTATGAATATGAACGGTTAAGATAGGCAAGTCCGATCTGAGCAAAAAATTGGAAATGAGCCATGATACTTGTAATGTAAATGTAGTGTAAGTGTTGTGACAGTCCTTGTACTTTGTAAGTGGAACCCCAAGAGGTGGGCCCACAGCTGCTGAGACCACCCTCAAGCTTTATAGTGAGGTAAAAGAGAAGGTCCCAGCAGTGGTTCATTGAGATTGTTGGGGATATTATTCTGAGCATTATTTCTAATTCATTTTAACGTTTTTTCACTACTGCACTTTTATTCTTGGATTACTGATTTTTGGGTTTTGTATATGGACTTGTTCATATTGGATTCCTTCCATCCATCCCATCCATACATTTTCTAAACCCACTCTGTCTTGAATAGATAGGCTGGAGCCCATCCAGACAAGCATAAGGTATAAGACAGGAACATAGCTGGACAGGACATCAGTCCATTGCAGGGTGAACACTCATACACTCAAGATAAGGAACAATTTAGCATTATCAGTCCACCTCACTAGCGTTTGGAATGAGGAAGGAAACTGGAACACCTGGAGGAAACCCTTGTGGACACAAAAGAGAACATGTAATCTCCACACAGTGAGGACCTAGGACTTAAACTCTGGTCTCCTTGTTGCAAGGCAGCAGTGTTACCACTGTGACATTGTGCAGCCTACTTGTTTTCCCAGTTTTGTTATTTGCCATCCATCCATTATCCAACCCGCTATATCCTAACTATAGGGTCATGGGGGTCTGCTGGAGCCAATCCCAGCCAACACAGGGCACAAGGCAGGAAACAAACCCTGGGCAGGGCGCCAGCCCACCGCAGTTATAATCATTTTGTTATTGTTATGTAAGATGATAATAATGCAGTGCTTTTATTTTGAATTATGTAGAAAGCAAATGCATCAAATTCCAGCAATACAATTTTAAAAGTTGAAATGTCTTGTTTTATATTTATACACTGTGCACATGTACTGTATATTTTAGATGTTATGTAATAAAGGACAGTTGAAAAGCTGATATTATAGAACTTTGTCAATGTATGCAGCAAGTGGCTATTCAGACAAACAAATCAATTTTGAGGGAAATGCACAAGGTTTAATGTCTAATGTTTAATGAAATAGAACAAAAAACAATGGCAAATAAATAAAATAAGTCAGGAAATCATTAAGTGTACACATTTTTATTCAAATATTTAATTCATCTAAGCAGCCAGCTTTTGCTGAAAGAACAGCCAAACTGTAGCCACCCTTTTGATTCACAATGCCAGTTAATCTGTGTAAGACACCAACTCCAGCAAAAGAACCCCAGACCATCACACTTCTTCCTACATGTTTGACAGTTGGTGTCACGTACTGAGGAACCATTTTTTTACCAACTCAGTGGTGTAGAAACACACTGCTTAATAAACCAAAGATTTTAAATTTTGATTCATTGGTCCATAAGATTTTCTTCCACTCTGCAGTAGTCCACGGCCAGTATTTTATTCCAAGGCCCTATTTTGTCCTTTAAGGAATGGCTTTCTCGTTCCTCTTCACAGCAGAAACTGAGACTTGTTTTTTTCGACCACTGTTCTTGAAGCTGTTGTGCTGTGAGGTGTCTATCACGTAAGCTGGGGAGACCCTCAGAAATTCGTCTTCTGATTGGGTTGTTACTTTGGGTCTACCAGATCTCTTCTTATCAGAGTTTCTTCCAGTTTCCAGTTGCCTTTGGATTGTGTAAGACACCATACTCACTGACATTTAGATTTTTTTTTTTTTTTTGGCAATTTCCCTAAATGAAGAACCTCCATTTCTAAGGGTAATGATGCTCTGTCTCGTTTCATTTGGTAACTGACGTTTTCTTGTCATTATCACTGGAATTTAGAACTTTCTACAGTGTAATATTGTCCAAGTAGTACTTCAGAGGGTGTAGTAACTCAGTCTGTTCCAACTCTGCTTTATGGCAGTCAGAGAGTTTTTAAGTAATCAACGGAACATGGGACACCTGTGCAAATTGCTTGCTTCAACTTGCAAGACTTACTTTATTTGAATTGCTGCCAATTATCTGCAAGTTGTATCAACTTTTGTAATATTCTGAAATTTCCTTTTTTTCAGTTTATGGTAACCCTAAACTTTAAATTTACACTTCCAGCAGTTTACTGCTTATCTGTGCATTTCAACTGATTAAATTTGAAGAGAAACTGGAAAAACTGAGGTGTTCTAAAACTTCTGACCGGTAGTGTATATGTTTATGTTTGTGTATATAATGTAATATATTCTGTAATCAAGTCCTTGAGTTCTGCTAACCTTACAGTTTACATCTTTGATTCCCTATAAATGAGTGGTGCAGTGGTAGCGCCGCTGCCTTGTAATTAGGAGACCTGGGCTCACTTCCCGGGTCCTCCCTGTGTGGAGTCTGCATGGGTTTCCTCCCACAGTCCAAAAACATGCAGGTTAGGTGCATTGCTGATTCAAAATTGTCCCTTGTAATAAGAATAGAAGTTTAATGTCACTGTGCTCTGCACAAAAATCATTTTATAAATCTATTCACATGTACAGGCCAGGCCAAAGTTAGCACACGGGGTCTCTTAGCATTTAGAAGTGCTGGGCCAAGCATAGGACAAGACAGACAAAGACAGCTAGAGGAATGTATAGTCAGCCTAAAGACAGGTGTATACTATTTTGTCTTCTGTTAACAGTCAGCACAAAATCTTCTTTCCTTGTTTGGAAATGGACTATTTACCTAAGTAAGGGCCTGCACGTGGAGAAGAGTATAAAAAGACTTGGACAGCAGCCAAACACTTTGAAGCCGACGGACGGATGGGTGATATTGTCATCTGTCTTGAAAACCCTTCCAGTGCAGCGACAAGAAATGGCAGACTGTATAGATCAAGAACTCACCTTGGTATCGTCTTGCTAGGGCTTCCCGTCTGTAATGCTGCATAAATCGTCAGTAAAGAAAGTTAAGTTATTTTCTCTTATGTGATTTTTACCACAGTATTACTATGGAAGGGATATCACCTTTTAATATCATATCAATATACTGTAGTTTTCGGTTACTTAAAACGCCGCAGTTACAAAAGAACTTATTCCAACTAGGGAGCTAGCAACCCCTGTCGGAAACATCCCTAGAGTGTGCTTGGTATGTGTGTGTGTGTTTGTGTGTGCCCTGCGGTGGGCTTGCACCCTGCCCGGGGTTTGTTTCCTGCCTTGCGCCCTGTGTTGGCTGGGATTGGCTCCAGCAGGCTCATGTGGCCCTGTAGTTAGGATATAGCAGGTTAGATAATGAATGGATGGATAGATTCCCTATAAACCCTTTCCAAATCCATCAGTTTATCATAAGGCTTATAATAATAATAATAATAATAATAATAATAATAATAATAATACATTTTATTTATATTGCACTTCATATTTTAGAAATCTCAAAGTGCTACATAGTAAAAACAAACATAATAAAACAAGAAAATCTATGTATGCTTTAACAAAATATATTTCTAAAAAGATGAGTTTTTAGATTCTGTTTAAAAACATTAGTCGACTGTGGGGCTCTCAGGTAATCAGGGAGGGTGTTCCACAGTCTCGGCGCCACAGATGAAAAAGCCCTATCACCCATACTGCGAAGCTTGGTTCTAGGGACTTGGAGAGTGTTAGTGTGTACAGAGCAGAGAGTGCGTGAGGAGGTATGAGGGGTAAGGAGTTCCTGTAAGTAAAGGGGGGCATGTCCATAGATGCACTGATGGGTGAGGAGAACAACCTTGAACTCAATTCTGAGTGGAACAGGGAGCCAGTGAAGGGTTTTCAGGATTGGGGTGATATGGTCATGCTTTCGCACCCTCATCAGGATCCTGGCAGTGCAATTCTGAATATACTGGAGTCTCTGAATACTCTTGCCAGGAATCCCAATGAGGAGCGCATTACAATAATCCAACCTGGAGGAGACAAAGGCATGGACGAGCTTCTCTGCATCTTCCAGGGTGAGAGTTGGTCAGAGTTCAGCAATATTCTTGAGGTGGTAGAAGGAAGACTTACAGAGGTGTTTGATGTGGGCATCAAAGGTGAGTTGAGGGTCCATTTTAACACCCAGATTGGTGACAGATGTGGAAAGGGGAATGTTTTGGCCAGCGAAAGTGATACTGGCGATGGTAGAAGAACGAAGATGGTGTGGTGTGCCAACTAAAATGGCTTCTGTTTTAGATCTGTTTAGCTTAAGGAAATCTATTTCCTCCAAACAAATAGTGTAGATGTTGGCAGAGCAGCAGTAGAGGAGGTGGGAGTAGTCCTAAGATAAAGCTGAGTGTCATCGGCATAACAATGGAAAGATAGACCATGTCTGACACTTCCAAGGGGGAGCATGTAAATGATGAAAAGGATCGGGCCCAACATAGAGCCCTGTGGAACACCACAGGTAACATTATGGGTGTGAGATTTTGCGATGCCAAGAGCGACATACTCAGTTCTACTGGTCAAATAAGATGTAAACCAATTTTGAACATTTCCTGAAAGTCCAATGGTGTATTGCAGACGGTGAAGAAGAATATTATGATCAATTGTATCAAAAGCAGCTGTCAAGTCAAGGAGAATAAAAAAAGAAGGAGAGCCAGTATCTGCTGACATCAGAAGGTCATTAGTGACCCTGACCAGGGCTGTTTCGGTGCTATGGCCAGGGCGAAAACCAGACTGAAACTTTTCAAACAGGTTATTCAGTTTGAGATGATCATGAAGTTGTACTGCAACTATTTTTTCCAGAACTTTAGAGAGAAATGAAAGATTAGAGATTTGTCTATAGTTAGATAGAACTTCAGGATCCCAGGGTGGGTTTTTTCAGTAGAGATCTGATGACAACAGTTTTTAGTGCTGAAGGAATATGGCCAGCCAGAAGGGATTGGTTTATAATCCTGGTGATGAGTGAAGAAACAGCAGAAATGTTGGCCTTCAGCAAGGCTGACGGAAAATGGCCCAGGAAACTGGTAGACGGATTCATTTTCCTGATGACTTCCTCCACCTCTTTCCGTGTGGCAACAGAGTAGGAGCAAAGGGGCTGGATAGTCTCAGGCAGCGGGTTGACAGTTGGTGGGAACAGAATATCCATGGTAGAGAGGTTTCAGCAGATGTTATAAACCTTTTGTCTGAAAAAATTAATATGTAAATTACACCTCTCATCAGTGGCTTTGGAATGAGCACATGAAGGAGGTTTAAGAAGATGATTTATAGTAGAAAAAAGTTTTTTTGGATCCCTGGAGCTATTTCTAATGATGTTAGAATAGAATCTGGACCGTGCAACCTTCAAAGCTTCTGCATACGCCCTCCTATGTTCTCTATAGGCCTGTTTGTGAACAGTCAACCCAGAAGCCTTGAGCCCGCTCAAGGACACGCCCAGCCGCCTTCATTTTTCGCAGCTCGCAGGTGTACCATGGTGCTGAGCACAAAAATGAGACAGACCTAGACGTTAAAGGGACGTGAAAGTCCAGGAGACTGCTCAGAGATTGGTTGTAGATATCCACGAGGCCAGCAACAGAGCTGGAACTGGTAAGATCAGTAGAAAGAAGTTTAAGGTCCAGGGCCAAGGCATCCACATTGATGTTCTTCAAAATGAATCTGCCGTTTTGGTTTGGTACAAGGGGAGAAAAAGAGTAGCTCCATTGACACTACTTTGTGGTCTGAAATACCAAGATCATAAACCTGTAAATTACTAATTAAAGCAGAGCTGGAAATAACCAAGTCAAGTGTTTGACCCCTAGAGTGTGTGGGGACATCAACATATTGTTGTAAGTTGAGGGAATCTAACAACTCAAGAAAATCAACAGTGAGATAACTTTTAGGATTATCAACATGAATATTCATATCTCCCAGGATTATGATGTTGGCAGAGGTGGCACACAGTGTTGTGAGAAGATCAGTCATTTAGGGAATAAAAGCAGAGTTGGGTTTTGGAGGTCGATAGATAAGAAGAACAGTCATGGGAAAGGGGGGCTTGCATTTAAATGCAAGACACTCACAGGAAGATGTTACAGGTAACGAAATAGGGGACACCCCCATTACCTGACGATAGATGATGGCTAGACCACCACCATGCCCAGTGCTGAGAGTTGCTTCCAAATAACTGTAGCCAGATGGACACGCTTCATTTAAGGCAGAATAAGCATATGACTGGTGCCAGGTTTCTGTCAGACACATGAAGTCAAGTCCTTTCTCCCTGATGTGTTCTTCAATCAGTGTGGATTTATTGCTGATGGATTGAGAATTAAACAATTCAAATTTGACCAACGATTGTGGAGTAAAGAGCAGAGTAACAAGGAGCGGAGAGAGAGATCATTTGATGAAGAAAATGAACATGCAAATAACACAGAGAACAGTGGGACTAAAGCAGATGAAACAGTTGCAATAAGCAGCAGCATCAGTGGCCCATTACAGTATACCAGTGCTGACAATGCTAACTTAACACCTTCATCCAGGCTTAATGTTCAAGAAAGCAACTCCATCAATCCATACTGGCTCCAAAATGAGACTCTCACCTCTAATGTCACAACAACCAAATCCTCAGAATTTGTGTTTGCAGTGTGCTGGGCATGCACTTGTTATGATTCAGTCAGCATCATCACCTTGGATTACATTTATTTTTTAGTATATTTAACATTTTGTGGCCATTTATTAAGTTTTCATGTTCTTGTTTTCTTTTATGTAAAAATGTTGTTTGACCTTGCTTTCTTTAATTATTTCATTTATTGATTTAATTACTGTGGCCCTGAGGGGCAAAGCACGAAAACAAAAATACACAAAATAAACAATAACAATAAAAAATTAAACTAAAATTAATCAAACACACAAACTACAACTTAACAAAAAAAGAATGTTTTCCTATGTCCCCCGTATTTTGTGGGTGGTCACCGCGATGTCACCACTCCTGTGCCTCCATCTGGCAATTTAGGTCAGAACTGAGAGAGATCACTTGTGGCGCAATGCATTGCATTTCTGTATTGGACTTTATGGCTATTGATCTTTATCTTCTCCGTTTTTGGGATATCTCCTTCTGAATTATGTTTTTACAGTTGCGTTGAAATTGTTTGTTGATTTTTGGGAACTCCTCATTACTTCTTTTTGAGGATTTGTGGGATTGTTGCAATTTTGAAAACTTTTCCTGCAATAAAGCATTATAATGCATTGGTTAGACCAGACTTGGACTTGTGTATGCAGTTTTGGTCTCCAGACTACAAGAAGAACATAGCAGTGCTAGAAAAGGTCCAGAGAAGAGCAACTGTCCTCATTCCAGGGCTACAGGAGATGAATTATCTTATAAAAGATTAAAAGAGCTGAGCATTTTCAGTTTAAAGCAAAAGAAGATTAAGAGGTGACATAATTGACATGTTTTAAATTATGAAGGGAATTAGTGCAGTGGATCACAACTGCTATGTTAAAATGAGTTCATCAAGAACACGGGGACACAGTTGGAAACTTGTTATTTAAGGGTAAATTTCGCACAAACATTAGGAAATTTTTTATTACACAGAGAGCCATAGACACTATGGAATAAGCTACCAGGTAGTGTGGTAGAAAGTAAGACTTTAGGGACTTTCAGAACTTAACTTGATGTTATTTTGAAAGAATTACATGGGTAGGAATTGTGAGCTTAGTTGGGCTGAACGGCCTGTTCTCAGTTAGATTGTTCAAATTTTCTAATTTACAAAGATTTCCCTGAGATTATCTCTTTAACCAAAGGTTTTTATGGTTTCCTTTCTGTGAAAGACATCTTTTGGTATTTTGGGACATTAAAGGTTAATTTTGAGGCCTAAACCATTTTGGTCTTGCATAGTCAAATTAAGCCTGCTAAGGTGAGGCCTTTTCCAAGCAGGCTAAGGAGACCTGGCTTGGTCCAGTGAAGTCTTTTGGAGGTCTCCCACCCTCTTTTTATTATGCTCCTGACACCATTTCAGAACAGCATTATGATTTTGGGGCTTGTGGGGGGCCCACCTATGAGTTTGCCATCAATTCAAAACTTTTGCTCTTCAACTGTTCATTTGCTCTTGCACTAAATGAAATGCTTGGAGGAGAGCTTTTTTAAGCATAGAAAATAACACACAGATTGAAAATGCCATAACTTAATCTTTAGAACTGGTGAGTTTCTGCTAACCTTATTGAGGAATAGAATGATTATCTTTATTAGTGTTTAAATGACTGCTTCTTCTTGTGATGAATAGTGTCGATCGACAAAATTCACAAAAGCATTTTCCGCAATGAATATTCAGGGTTTGCTGGTGACATTATTTGCTAAATTTTTCCTTGACAAATGATTGTGAAGCCTCCTGCTAGACAATTTTTTTTCCAGTGCTGCATGATGCTTTACAAGGCCAGCAAGACATCACAGAGCTGAATGGTTGATGTAACTACCCAATCTGCATTATAGATATACACGCATAGATGCTGCTGTACATACAGTATCTATGCTTTACGGTACTGCCCGATCTGCATGTTTACATCTTTAATATTCAGTTATGACAACAAATCCTTATTAATAAAAGTAATCACATGTATATAGTGCTTTTTTATTTACTTAAAGCACTTTATATGGACAAAAGGAAGCTACATCAACCACCATCAATGTGTAGCACTCACCTGGATGATACAAAGGCAGCCATTATTGTACCAGTACGCTCACCCCACATTAGCTATTAGGTGGTGAAGGGGTGAGACAGACAGACAGACAGACAGAGACAAGGGATGATTAAGGACTAGAACGGATGAGGCTGTGATGGGCAATTTAGCCACGATATTGGGATACGCCCTACTCTTTATGAAAGATGTCCAGGAACCTTTAATGACCACGGAGAGTCAGGAACTTAATTTTATATCCCATCTGTAGGACAGCACCATATTTACAGCACAGTATTTCCTGTCGCTGCACTGGAGCATTGAGATCCATACACAGACCACAGGGTAAAGCAAGCAACTCCTGATGGCCTCACCAACACAAAGGTTTCTTAGGTGGTTTTTCCATCTAATTACTGGACAGGCCTGAACATGCTTTACTTCAGGTGGTATGGCTGCTGACAAAACATTGACAAACAAAACATTTTGACTATTGTGCAATTCTTAAAAAAATAATAAAGCTTAAATGATTCTCATTCTCTCTCATTTTTGTGAATACATTGCTTTTTCTTTCATTTGTGGAGCTGCTTTGCAGTTTAGTTCATATGAAGGAACCAGGCAGAAAAAAAATTGGCCATTTGGGATAGGAGCACACAAAACATCCTCTGGAGTTTGTGAATCTGGCAAGTGACTTCTAAATTCTGCTCTGTGTGGTTATGGATTTGCTTTGAAAATAATATTATTTTCTTGTGCTCAATGTAAAAAAAGGCAAGTAAAACAAATAAACTCTAGGTGCAAGTTTTGGGCTACACATTATTTAATATTAAAACAGAAAGGAAAAGTGGATTTTGAAATGCAAGACTGTAATTGACATTAAGATTTTATTTAAATGCTACTCTCTCTAAATAGCATTAGTCCTCAGTATTAGCGTGTCACAGAGAGGATGTACAGCATTGTTCATAATGGCACTTGCTTTAATTCTCTCCAATGCACATAAACATACCGTAAATAACCCTTTATGTTTTGCTTTCTATGAAAAGACAAGGGCAAAAGCATGGGGGAAAAAGAAGAATTTCAGCGAATACCAAGCAGAGGCAAGGAAAAATGCATTATTTGTTGGTTTTATCAGTGATATAAACCACAAAAAGAAGCTGATCGACTGACACAGTGGCGGAGAAATTTGAAAGTTTAAGTTCAGAAAGTTGCACAGTGCCCGAAATAAAAAAAGAAGTTGTCAGATATCAAAGTTGCCATGAAAAAGCGAGTCGTAGCCCACCATCTGAGTGTCATATGGAAGCATATTAGGGTACAGAGAAAAAAAAACCAAAATAGGGACACAATGGAAAAAAATGTCCAAATGTCAACTTTAATCTCAAAATTTCCACTTTAATCAAACAGTTTATTTTGTCATTAAAGTAGAACGTCATAAACTTAATCTTAAAATCATTTAACTTACTAGTTTCTCAAATCCCATTGTAACTAAAGTAGCTCGTTAAATGATTCGCATTCTATGTGTTCTTCTATGTATATCACTACGTTCTTCTTAAACGGGCTCTCTCTTCCGCCTAAAGGACACACAATACATTACATTCATTAAATTATAGCTCTCTGAACAATTTAAATACTAAGATGTATATTTAATATCCTCCTCCTTGAACCGTCACCTTATCGTGGTGGAGGGGTTTGCGTGTCCCAATGATCCTAGGAGCTATGTTGTCCGGGGCTTTATGCCCCTGGTAGGGCCACCCAAGGCAAACTGGTCCTAGGTGAGGGATGAGACAAAGAGAGGTTCAACAAACCTCCAATGAAGAGCAAAAACTTTGGACAACGTTTTCCCTTGCCCGGACGCGGGTCACCGGGGCCCCCCTCTGGAGCCAGGCCTGGAGGTGGGGCTCGATTGCGAGCGCCTGGTGGCCGGGCCTGCACCCATGGGGCTCGGCCGGGCACAGCCCGAAGAGGTAACGTGGGTCCTCCTCCCCATGGGCTCACCACCTATGGGAGGGGCCAAGGAGGTTGGGTGCAGTGTGAGTTGGGTGGTGGCCGAAGGCGGGGACCTTGGCGGTCTGATCCTCGGCTACAGAAACTGGCTCTTGGGACGTGGAATGTCACTCTCTGAAGGGAAGGAGCCTGAGCTAGTGCGCGAGGTCGAGAGGTTCCGGCTAGATATAGTCGGACTCACCTCGACGCACAGCTTGGACTCTGGAACCAATCTCCTTGAGAGGGGCTGGACTCTCTACCACTCTGGAGTTGCCCCCGGTGAGAGGCGCCGAGCAGGTGTGGGCATACTTATTGCCCCCCACTTGGAGCCTGTGCATTGGGGTTTACCCCGTGGACGAGAGGGTGGCCTCCCTCCGCCGGGTGGGGGAAGGGTCCTGACTGTTGTTTGTGCGTATCGCCAACAGCAGTTTGGAGTATCCACCCTTTTGGAGTCTCTGAGGGTTGCTAGAGGGCATACCTTCTGGGATTCCCTCGCTTTGCTGGGAGACTTCAATGCTCACGTGGGCAATGACAGTGAGACCTGGAAGGGCGTGATTGGGAGGAATGGCCCCGATCTGAACCCGAGGGTGTTTTGTTATTGGACTTCTGTGCTCGCCATGGATTGTCCATAACGAACACCATGTTCAAGCATAAGGGTGTTCATATGTGCACTTGGCACCAGGACACCCTAGGCCTCAGGTCGATGATCGACTTTGTGGTCGGTCGCCGGACTTGCGCCATATGTCTTGGACACTCGGGTGAAGAGAGGGGCGGAGCTGTCAACTGATCACCACCTGGTGGTGAGTTGGCTTCGATGGTGGGGGAAGATGCCGGTCAGACCTGGTAGGCCCAAACGTGTTGTGAGGGTCTGCTGGGAACGGCTGGCAGAGTCCCCTGTCAGAAGTAGCTTCAACTCCCACCTCCGCAGAACTTCAACCACGCCCCGAGGGAGGTGGGGACATTGAGTCCGAATGGGCCATGTTCCGCCTCTATTGTTGAGGCGGCTGACCGGAGCTGTGGCCGCAAGGTGGTCGGTGCCTGTCGTGGCGGCAATCCCCAACCCGTTGGTGGACACCGCGTGAGGGATGCCGTCAAGCTGAAGAAGGAGTCCTATAGGACTTTTTGTCCTGTGGGTCTCTGGAGGCAGCTGATAGGTACCGCAGGCCAAGCGAACGCTGCTTCGTTGTTGCTGAGGCAAAACTCGGGCATGGGAGGAGTTTGGAGAGGCCATGGAGAACGACTTCGGACGGCTTCGAGGAGATTCTGGTCCACCGTCCGCGCCTCAGGAGGGGAAGCAGTGCAGTGTCAACACCGTATATGGTGGGGATGGTGCGCTGCTGACCTCACTCGGACGCTAGGGTCGGTGGGAGGAGTACTTCAAGACCTCCTCAATCCCACTAACATGCCTTCCACGAGGAAGCAGAGCCTGGGGACTCTGAGGTGGGCTCTCCCATCTCTGGGACTGAAGTCACCGAGGTGGTCAAAAACTCCTTGGTGGCAGGGCCCCGGGTGGATGAGATACCGAGTTCCTTAAGGCTCTGGATGTTGTAGGACTGTCTTGGTTGACACGCCTCTGCAACATCGCATGGACATCGGGACAGTGCCTCTGGATTGGCAGACCGGGTGGTGGTCCCCTCTTTAAAAGGGGACCGGAGGGTGTGTTCCAACTATAGAGGGATCACACTCCTCAGCCTCCCTGGAAAAGTCTATTCGGGGTTCTGGAGAGGAGGGTCCGCCGGATAGTGAACCTCGGATTCAGGAGGAACAGTGTGGTTTTCGCCCTGGTCGCGAACAGTGGACCAGCTCTTCACCCTTAGCAGAGTCCTGAGGGTGCATGGGAGTTTGCCCGACCGGTCTACATGTGTTTTGTGGACTTGGAAAAGGCATTCGACCGTGTCCCTCGGGAATCCTGTGGGGGGTGCTCCGGGAGTATGGGGTACCGGACCCCTGATAAGAGCTGTTCGGTCTCTGTACAACCGTGTCAGAGCTTGGTCCGCATTGCCGCAGTAAGTCGAGCCCGCTTCCAGTGAGAGTTGGACTCCGCCAGGGCTGCCCTTTGTCACCGATTCTGTTCATAACTTTTATGGACAGAATTTCTAGGCGCAGCCAGGGTGTTGAAGGGGTCCGGTTTGGTGGACTCAGGATTGGGTCACTGCTTTTGCAGATGATGTTGTCCTGTTTGCTTCATCAGGCCGTGATCTTCAGCTCTCTGGATCGGTTCGCAGCTGAGTGTGAAGCGGCTGGGATGAGAATCAGCACCTCCAAATCCGAGAGCATGGTCCTCAGCCGGAAAAGGGTGGAGTGCCCTCTCAGGGTTGGGGAGAGATCCTGCCCCAAGTGGAGGAGTTCAAGTATCTCGGGGTCTTGTTCACGAGTGAGGGAAGAATGGAGCGTGAGATCGACAGGCGGATCGGTGCGGCATCCGCAGTGATGCGGCTCTGCATCGGTCTGTCGTGGTGAAAAAGGAGCTGAGCCGTAAGGCAAAGCTCTCAATTTACCAGTCGATCTACGCTCCTACCCTCACCTATGGTCATGAGCTATGGGTAGTGACCGAAAGAACGAGATCGCGAATACAAGCGGCTGAAATGAGTTTCCTCCGCAGGGTGTCTGGGCTTTCCCTTAAAGATAGGGTGAGAAGCTCAGTCATCCGGGAGGGGCTCAGAGTAGAGCCGCTGCTCCTCCGCATCGAGAGGAGTCAGATGAGGTGGCTCGGGCATCTGATCAGGATGCCTCCTGGACGCCTCCCTGGTGAGGTGTTCCGGGCACGCCCAACCGGGAGGAGGCCCCGGGGAAGACCCAGGACACGCTGGAGGGACTATGTCTCCGGCTGGCCTGGGAACGCCTTTGGGATTCTCCCGAAGAGCTGGAAGAAGTGGCCGGGAGAGGGAAGTCTGGGCCTCTCTGCTTAAGCTGCTGCCCCGCGACCCGACCTCGGATAAGCGGAAGAGGATGGATGGATGGATGGATATTTAATATCATTTTCATAATGGTAGGAATTAAATCATGTATTAGACATGGGGACACAATGGTGCAGTGGTAGCGACGAGCTGGCACCCCGTCCAGAGATTGTTCCAGTCTCCCACAAGATGCTTGCAGCAGTACTGTCTCTCTCAAACATACTAAACCCCAATTCCTATCCTTCCTTTCCTTTCTCTAAGTAACCAACACACGATCAGCTCTGTAATAGATGTCAAGCCATCTGTATACTTAGAACGCCGATTCTTCAAAACATTTATGGAACACTGAAATATCTTTGTAGTACATGTTTAATTATTCCATCCATCTCTCCATTCAGGGTTGCGCCAACCCCAGGAAATATACAGCGTGAGGCAGGAACAATCCCTGAATGGGGCGCCAGCTCATCGCTAACGCTCCTCACGTTTAATTACTAACAATATACATTATTTAAATGAAGTTAAAAAATTTTCTGTATAATGTAATATACATATTTTACTGCATTTCATCTTAAAAATGATATCAAAAACTCCAAGAAGATAGCGCTTGGAAATCTAAACCGACTTGGAAGCCAGCCATCATCATATGTAAATATGCGCTTTATAAAGTGGCTCAGGTTGTGCAATAATACTGTAATATACCTTACTGTAATGCCAGTTTACACTGCGGTAATTGTACTTATAAGAACAAACAGTTCTACCAGGAACACTTGATGGACTGATTGAGTGTGTTTAGAGCTCTTGGGATGAAACTGTTTCTGAACTGTGAGGTTCCTACAGGAAAGGCTTTGAAGCGTTTGCTGTACTGTATGGCAGGAGTTTAAATAGACTGTGCACATGGCTGAGGCAGTGTGTGCTAGATGCTGTATTCCGATAATCCGATCAGCTGCTGTAGTGCTGTGATTCCATACTCAGATACAGTGGATTAAATACTCGTTGAGTGGTGCACTGACAGTGACAACACTAAAGCAGCGATGGTATTTGGAATAGTTTGACATTTCCATGCACCATTATATAGTTACAGTTTGATTACAATCAGATACCTTAAACTAATAAATGATATGCGGTTAATTTCAGTCTACAGTGGTACCTTGACTTACAAGTGTCCCAACTAACGAGTTTTTCAAGATACGAGCTGTGTCTCTGCCAATTTTATGCTTTGAGTTAAGAGCTAAAATGCGGGTTACGAGCCAGCTTGAGATACCCCACCGCTAATTGGCGCAGCGAACGCCACATGGAACACCACAACATCCGCCCAGCATCCCGTGTCTCACTCGTTCACTTTAAGCAGTTAGCTGACAGTGGAAGCATCAGTGTTGTGCTCGCATTTTTGCTTGCAGTTATTTTGCAAAACTTCATTTTTCCAACCATGGGTCCGAAGAAAGTGAGTGCAAAGGACAGTGCTGAGAAGAAGAAGCAGATGATGTGCATTGAATTAAACAAATTATTGAAAAACATGACCAAGGTGTGCATGTAGTGGACTTGGCGAAGCTGTACGAGCATAGTACTTCTACAATCTACATCATACTGAAGCAGAAGGAGTCGATAAAGGCTATAATGCTAGCCAAGGGCGTTAAAATAATTTCTAAACAGTGGACATCCATCCATGAAAATATGGAGAAGCAGATCGCAGGAGATGCAGTGACGGAGGCTATAATCTGCGAGAAGGCATGAGCTATTTACGCTGATTTGCTGCAGCAGACCCCAGGCACTTCGATGGATGAGGCATCGGGCGAGCCGTTTAAAGTCAGTTGGGGCTGATTTGAGAATTTTAATAAGAGGACCGACATTCACTCCGTTGTCAGGCATGGTGAGGCAATCAGCGTGGATATGAAGGCAGCTGAGGATTACCTCAAAACTTTTACTGGAATTATAGCAGCCAAAGGATACATCCCCCAACAAGTCTTCAACTGTGATGAGACAAGACTCTTCTCGAAGAAGATGCCAAGGAGGACTTATATATTGGCAGAAGAGAAGAGGATGCCAGGCTAACCCTTGCACTGTGCGCCAATGCGAGAGGCAACTGCAAGATTAAACTGCTGCTCTTTTATCATTTGGAAAACCCCAGAGCCTTTAAGTCACATAAGATTCTGAAAGAAAAACTGCAGGTTGTGTGGAGGGCAAACCCGATGGTGTGGGTCACCAAGCAGTTCTTTGTGGAGTGGGTTAATTTGGTCTTTGGTCCTGATGTTAAGAAATATCTCCAGGAAAATAGCCTACCTGTGCAAGCCCTTCTTGTCCTGGACAATGTGCCTGCTCACCCACCTAACCTCGAAGATGACATCCTCAAAGAGTACAAGTTTATAAAGGTTCTCTACCTTCCACCCAATGCCACCCCTATCCTGCAGCCCATGGACCAGCAGGTGATTTCTAATTTCAAGAAGCTCTTCACCAAGCACCTGTTCCGCTGCTGCTTTGAGGTGAAGGAGAGCACAAACCTCACCTTTCAAGAGTCCTGGAAAGACCACTATAACATCGTGATATGCCTCAGAATTATCAATATGGCCTGGCAGGGTGTTACAAAGAGGACCTTGACCTCTGCATGGAAGAAGCTGTGGCCTGAGGTTGTGTCTGAAACGGACTTTGAAAGACTCGAACCCGAAGCGGCAGTGGTGAAGGAGATTGCATCCCTCAGCAAGTCCATGGGCCTGGACATGGATGAAGGTGACATCAACAAGCTCATTGAGGAGCACTCCGAGGAACTGACAACGGAGGAGCTAAAGGAGCTGCAAACGCAGTAGCACACAGAGGTTTTGCAGGAAATAGGTGACACGGAGGAGGCTGAGGAGGTTATCTCTACAAGTGAGATAAAGGAAATGATGGGAATGTGGGAGAAACTTTCAGACTTTATTCAAAAGAAACACCCAGAAAAAGTTGCAACTGGGCGCAAGATGGCACTATTTAATGACACTTGCCTAACTCATTTCAGTAACATTCTGAAAGGGAGGATGAAACAGACCTCATTGGACAGGTTTTTATCGAAAACCCCTGCAGATGAATGTGAGGAAGGTATGGCGAAAAGGGCAAAAATCAGCGAATAAGATTCAGTTATTCAGTTCAGCCATTCTCCTCCACCTCCATCAGCATCTTCAAGTTGTCTGAGCTCCAATGATAATGCTGTACATTATACTAAATAAAAACAAGTTTATTGCAGTACATTCTATTGTATTGTGTTTTTATACAATATTCATTATTTATATATTTTTATTATTTAAAAACATGTAACAGAAAATTGTGGTGTTTTTTGGTGGTCCGGAACAGATTAATGGCATTTCAATTAATTTCAATGGGGAAAATTGATTTGACATATGAGTAACTTGAGTTACAAGCTCTGTCACGGAACGAATTAAACTTGTAAGTCAAGGCAACACTGTATTTGATAAAGCCACGTCTGGGATGTGGATCTAAAAAAGAAAGGGAAACCACACAGTAGCACTGCTTTGATGCTGGGTTCTGCCAGTTCGTAAAACCGAATAAAGAACTTGTGCATGCAAGAGACAGCTGGTGTGACAATGTGCGAGGCTTTACTGCAAGTTTAGTTTTTATACATCGCGATGTGAGCATGGAAACGGTGTACACAACATTTTTGTGCATACGCACCATCTATACATAAGGCCCCTGGTGATATATTTATAGTCACTTAGGTGTATAGTGAAGAGAAAAGGAGAAGGGACTGTTCCTTGTGGTGCTCCAGTGTTTCTCACATCCGTATCAGAAACACAATCTTGGAGTCTCACAAACCTCGGTCTGCCCAACAGATATTCTATTATCCAGGACACCATTCTGCTTTCTGACAAAAATCAGAATTATTTTTGTTGCGTACATTTAGGTGTGACGTGAAAAGATTAATTTGAATAAAAGGTACTATTTATTTTAGGGGATTGCTGAGAATATACAATAAAATGCTTGAAAAATACTGCTTTGTGCTTAGACATTCCACCTGCCTTTTCAGGTAAGCATAAAAACTGGTACTAGCTGAGGTGTTTCTTGCTTTATTAACTGTCCACACAGTGAATTTGCACCAGTGCCCTTAGTTTGGCCCTCGGAGTAAGTCTTAATAACAAGAATACTACAGAACTGTTTATGACACAAAAACACATTGGATGCTGAAAAAAAAGAAATTTCATCAGAACCTACAGTAAGAACAAATAAAAGGTATAGAAAAATAAAAGAAATTGAATATACTAAACAAAACATATACCTGTAGAATTCTTGGCAATCCACAACATACTACAGTTAATACTTTTCTGCCATGGTGGTGCAAGAAAAAGTAACCCTGTATATGGTAAGGAGCCCCATCTTAGTTTTAGTCCGGTGAAGCCAGGGGGAAGTCTTTGTGCATATTTTGTTTTGTTGTGTGTTCTGTCATGTGCTTGCGGAAGAGAAGACACATCATGTTCATTTTAACAACATATTTCAATTATGGAGCTACATGCTCAGGCAAGCAGACAAAGAATTTGTGGAAAATCATCTTGTTATGAATATTCCTGAGAAACTCATAATTTAATGATTGATCAAAAGAGGCATGCTGCTGGTTCTGTACAAGAAAACATTCTGTCCGACTGCCATCAGTGTTGCGGATCATATAGAAAGAATCCATCTGAAGTTGGCATGGTGATTAACATAACAGGCAAATTATGAAGGTCATGTCAAAGTGTAGCACCCATTAGATGGATGGAATTTCATTTGGTGACACTTGTACAAATGTTCTTGTTTTGATAACTAAAAGAATCATTCTTTAAGAGTACACAAAGAACCACTTTAACAATAATGCTATACGTTAATTGATAACTGAAATAATTATTCTTTAAGAGCACACAAAGAACCACTTTAACAATAATGCTATACGTTAACATCATATTAGTGCTGTACAACCAAGCTAATGCATTTCTCAGGTGTGAGCAAACTTTGTAATAGAGCTTGGTAGTCCTACATTTGATATATCTAAGCTGTTTACCAGACAGAAGGAAACTGAACAGATGTGATCAGGTTAGAAAAGCAGAGTGAATTCACACAGTGGTATAACCTCTAAAAATTCGAGAAAGGTAATTGAATCCTGTGGCACTCCAATCCTGTCTTTTTCAGACAAAACAGCCTCCAAAGAGTTTTCAACATGATTGTCTGACCATATGAGAGAGATGTAACTGATTGAACTTGAAGTTCTCCAGCAATTGACAGATATTGGACAGAGTCGTTCTTCCTAAACTTAATCACCAGTAAATTTTATTGTCATGTAGTTCCTGTTTTAGTGTTCTCCATATAGCCAGTTTGGTTACTTTACCTATAAGGAGTCACTGCTAATTTGAGATGAGCTCTAAAAGGGTGTTATGTTAAGTGACAGTTAATCACAATTTACATATAAAATGCTGTCATTCATGTACAATGAGAGGTGAACGATAACTCACTACAGGGCACCAGGAGTCAAGCCAAAGGATTTCAAAAATAGTACCATTCTGCTTCAGAAGATGCTGCTTGTCAGAAAATATTGAGTTAGAATCACAAGGTCAAAAAAGATGTTAATACCATATAAAGGCACACCCATGATAGGTGACCAAGCATATTTAAAACAATATACATTAATACAGTATATATCCTAATGCATGTTGAACTGGTTATAAGTTGCTAAAATACCTTAATTATATAAGATAACAGATGTGTAGTCACTGAAACAACACAAAACAGCAGACGTTTTTGGAGCGGAGACTACCCTAGCAATCTTAAAACAATTTGGAACTTTTGCCACGTTTAACTGAAACAATAAAAAAAATCTGATTAGTACAAAACTGCCTTGCACGTGATTTCAAGGTGTTTGTTCAAAAACATGAGTGCCAAATGCTTTGTTAGTCTTCATTGTTTTAAAAGGCTGCCTTCCATCATACTTATAAAGAACAAATTGCAGCTGTGGGCACCTCTCCCAGTATTTGTGCTTGGTTGCTGCATGTTGTTTTGAACAAACACATGGTGGGACTTAGGTTGATAATGATCTGTTCTATGTGTTATCACTTTGACAACAGAACTGTCATGAACTTCATCCAACAAAGGAAGAAAGGTTATTTTAGAAAAATAAAGCAAACTAAATGAGGACGTAGGAGTCTGGTTAAAGATGTCATGGGGAGAGAAGGTAAAGAACTATATAAAAAAAGCTGTTAACATGGATGAGCGGTGCAAAGAAAAAAATGGTAGAAGACCCAAAGCATAGTATTTTATCCATGAAGAGCAGTTGCATGGTCACCTCCACAAATGGGTCACTCTGCTAAATTAAAGAATTAACTAAACACTTCTATAGCAGTCAGCAACATCTTCACTGTTTCAATATAAGGAGATGCTTCAAGATTCCATTGCTAATTTAATGAAAACCTGTTTCCAATGCAGCCAAGGGGTGAGGTGGCAAAAGGAAGCAAGTTTTCATTTCATTGCTCAGAATTAATTTGTTCCATATTAATTGTGACATAGAAAATAAAAAAAAAACTACGGTTTTTAAAATGTTAAAGTATATATGTGCATACCCCGAAAAATATAAAATACCTGCACATTCCTATCATATATAATGATATATGTTTTTTGTCTGCTGAGTACAATCAACGGTCTGAGGAGACTTGCAAATACGAATTGCACTGTACTATGTAAACATGACAATAAACTTGATTTGACTTAAAATACAAAAGGCTACATTATGCATTACTTTCTCAAGCTCTTCTTTTGAGCCCAGATCCAAATTACAGCATCTTATTACAGAGCAAAATACATTTTTACTTCACTATCTCAATACTTACATAAATTTGTATGCACATATTCTCCTGCGCCAACATAACTCCACTTATTTCCTTGTGGCTCTTTGTGCAACAAAATGGCTTGCATATTATATTAATTGGCAAGCCAAGATCTGAAAGACTCAATTCAGAAAATAAATTGGTGTAATGTTCAGTTGTAACTTACTTTGAAAACTATGAAACCACAAAATCTCAAATTCAGATAGCCAAACTATTTGTAATTTCAATACAGAAAATTATACAGTATAATTGTCATTACTGTATATATATATATATATATATATATATATATATATATATATATATATATATATATATATATATCGTCTATAAACGCAAATATCATTAAAAATACAGCACTCACTTGACAATTATTAGGTTTACAGCAAGGAACAGAAGAGCTTAATACAGAATAATTATTCCAAATAAAGAGTCCTGATTTGATTTTCTAAATACTTAATAAAAAAATTTCTATTAAAACAGAAATCCAAGACAAGGCGTGCATTTTTTTTTTAGATCTGACTTTATTACTAAAGAAGATATCCTAAAAATGACCACTCTGCAAGACAGATGGTATAGAATACACCAGCTGTGCGGATAGGAAGCATGTGCAGCACTTCTATAAACCATTCAACAGAGGCTCATTCCCAAAAACAGAAAAAAGGCCAGAGTGAAAACAATTTCATAGCAGATCTATACAGAAGATGTAATCCACAATGCTTCATCCCTCCAGTCTGTAAAAAAAGTTAGACAGCCTCCTCTTCAATAGAAGAAAATGCAGGGTACATAAAAGAGAAAGCCCTGCTAGCTGCTTTCATGCAATTCGTGTGAGGAGGTAGGTACAATTTGTGGCAGAGAAAGTCCCATGCTGCCTTCTGTCATAGTCACACCAACTGCTGCTTTCCTAGAGCAGGCTGTGCAGATATAGTCCTCATTTTCAGCCATTTCACAGGAAACTCCCACACAGACTTGGTGGAACCACTCGTCACATCCACCATCACATTGTACCCAGTCCACCTTTGATAAAGCAGAAAGAGACAAATAAATAATAAAGCTGCCATATATGTGCAACATCATCATAACTGAATAATGACATACAGCAAACTTTCACAATTTTGGCTCTAAACAACTATTCATAAAGCCTCTCTTGCCATGGTAAGTCTTCTCCTTTCAATTCTAATAGCTGTAGTTTAAAAATACTTCTCTACATCTATACAACAATGTTTTGTTCTTTGGTGCCATTTGTGTTTTGGAAAAAAGCGTGCACAAGATGAAATTAAACTGCCATGCATCACTAAAGCAACGAGCTGAATCAATTACCTGACAGATCATTTGAAGAACAGCTACACCTTTTTTTGTCAAATGACATCATACAATATGGCTTATTTTGTATACTGCATTTCACAAAGTTCTGAGTGGTGTGAACAAATTCACAGGTAAAATGCAGATATAGATTATATTAATTGGTAAATACACCTGAAAATGTTTCTTTAAGTTGGGGGCAAAAACAAAACAAAAAGGTAGAGATGCATAATTAAATGCTAACCCTAACCCCCGTGACCCTGTGTTAGGATATAGAGCGGGTTGGATAATGACTGACTGACTGACTGGACTGCAATAATTTTGGGTGGAGGGCTTGAAAGTAGCCCTCCAATGAAAACTTGAAGAATTATTCAACAAAATAGTCTTTGTTAATCTAAAGTGTATGGTCATTGCTGGAGAAGACTTGTAATTGTGGACTTATCCCTTACAAAAATCTAAATTGGTACAAAACATAACAGTCAACATACAATAAACCGCCTGTGATTGTCTTTGAAAGTACCATCATAATAACTTAAAAGTAACATTAGAGAATGCTGCCTTTTCAGAAAGGCTAAAATTTTCTCTGACCTTGTCTTTGCAAGGTCTTTGGCAGTTCTTGGCAGCACATACGGCGTTCTCATCATCAGAGTCTTCAGCTCCAGACCAGTCATACTTAGAAGGGATGTCTAGTACTTTCTTCTCCCTTTTTTTCTCTGTAACTTCTTTAGCTGCCTCTGCCTTTGCTGCTGCTCTCTCTTTTTTCTTTTTTTCTTTCTCTTCTTTAGCTAGTCTCTTAGCCAGTTGCTTGAGTTCTTTGGACTTCTCAGGATTGAGCTTCAGCTTCTTCTTCTTGGGTTTACCCTCAGTTTTCTTCTGCTCTTTAGATTTGGGCCGCCCATCTCCTGCCAAAAGCAACTGTTCTGCCTTCTCTAACTTCCTTTTACGCTTTTTCTCTGAGGAATCCTTCACTTTTACTTTAACTGTTTTTTCCATTATCCCTTCTTCCTGGAAAATGAAAAAAGACCAATACAAAGTAAGAACCATAAAGGTGAAGAATACTAAAAAAGCAGTAAAAAGAAAATTATTAAGATAAATAGCTTGTTTTGATGATTTTTCACAACACATTCACACATACTGGCTATTCTGGCAGTAGTATAGCTTATGAAAGTATTTCAATGATCAGAAAAATAAGAGAAAATTATACAAAAAGCTGCAATTTTGCAGTGAACTGCTAAGACTTTAAAAATGTAGGAACTTTGTGACTAAACATTATATATTGGTATCATTTTCTAATGGCATTTAAACATTTCTTAAAAAAAAAAAAAAAAAGGATACCCATTGCAATGAGCACAGATATTGGTAACCATGCAAAACACGTAAAGTTAACCAGAAGTACCCACTTAGATGGCCGCCCTGCTAACAAAAGCAGACCTCATGGTTGTTTTCAAATGTCTCAGCTGATACCAGCAAAATTTAAGCAGGAACAGGAACATAGCTAAAAGCACAACCATACTGTAAAAACAGATAAACATGTCAATGTACAAATGATCATAGATATGACAAAACAATGTTAATATTCAATGAAGGTAGACAGTTGGTTAAACATCCACCTTACATTTTCTGAGTCCACTGGTCTATGGACACATGAAGCCAGATCCTATTCCAGCAACATCAAGTGACAGGAATCATCTTTGAATGCTTACTTACATTCAGTTACACAGCCAGTTTACTATCATCAGTCTGAGAATCTTGCACATTGAGGTGTTGGACTAAAATTCACTTAGACATTGAGAGAACATGAAAGCTTTACACAAGCAGTAACAAGGACAATACTTGAATCCAGCTCCCTATTGGTGACAGACGGCTAAAGCAACGCAATACTGGCCTACAATACCACTTGCTAACCACACATAAAGTCAGTAAAAAATACTATTAACAATAATAATAAAAAGGCCAAATTCTGAAATTACAAAATGGCTCAATAGTCAAGCACAGAATAAAATGGACTAAGAAACACAATTTGTTTGCAGTTAAGTCAGTGGTTCGGTAATGGACCAGACTTTGTTGTATCAAGGAGGAGGAGGAGGTTGGGGCAGTTTTCTTTAAAATGTAACTTTTTGATGTAGCTGTTGCACTGTGATGAGAGAAGGCATGCTGAAAGTCATTTGAACTGAGACTTAATGCACCCTGAATTCACAATACTGCCTAGAAACTGTTCAACATGAAGGAATGTAAACAGTGACTTCTTTTATAGGGTTTAGTGGACTTTAGACATCAAAAAATACTACTTGTAACATTAAAGAAAAATCACCAATCATCAACTATTTAAAGTCACACTTAACACTAGGATGTCTACAGTCAAAATAGGTTGGGTTTGAGGAGGAAAGTGAAAAGACTTATAAAATGGTCCTGAACAGTAATTATTTTTCTAGGTGCTGAAGAATTTGACTGACTTTTGATTTGCATTTTTCTTTAATTTAAAATTACTCTTTACATATAGGTTTTTAAAATAAGCAGTCTTTCAATAACAGAATTCCCATCTGGAAGCTTTCAGTTTGACTGAAGTTTTTGAATAAGATGAGAATGTGTGTTTTGCATTTCTAAAACACGTTCCAATCACGGCAATAAAAAATTCAGCTAACAAAAAACACTTAGTCTCTTTACTATGTTTGTTAATAACTTCCCATTGATACAGTCCTTAAATGACACTGGTCACAATATAAAATCACATATTCATAAATGCTAAATTCTATAAAGGATACCAGGGTCTGCTTTGTGGAGAATAACTACAGGTTAAATACTGAATATTGAGCAAATTAAGAAGTTAAACAGTAAATGTACTCTTAGGTATCATAAAGTCACAAAATTAATACATCTGAAGTGTGATAATATTGTGTAAGTTTAAGTACAAACTAACAATATCATTGGCCATTTTTTACTTTCACCAAGGTTAGCCAATTGTCCCTTAATCATTTTCCAAAAGGAAAAAAAGAAAAATATGCTCTTCATGCTAGTTAAGAAGGTAAAGCTTTACCCCCTTATTATAAATATTTTTCATATCAGTTCACACCTATACAACAGCATACCAAAACACAGAAATGCAATGAATGAAACTAAAAATACTATAGACAGATTTTTAAATTAAATAAATAAAAATGATTGCACATTTAGCTAAATTAATCTGCTCTAGAAAAATTAATAAGGATGCCTTTTAAAGATCTTTGTTAAGGATTTGTTTGCAAATGCAACATCTGAAAACTATAAAGAGAGTTCCTGCAATAAAGTATTTGACCTTTGAAGCAATGCTGAATCAAGAAACACTGTGAAGAAGATCCTATGTGCAGTACAAAGCAGGCACCTCTAGAGTAAAAAATGTTGAGAATTCCCTTCTCACCACAGATTGCATTAAAACCAGATGTTACATCACTGTGGGGTTAACTTATAAATAAAGAAAGATGAAGAATGATAACGACACAAAGCAGGGAAGCATTATACAAACAAACAAAAATGTAGCAGAAATCTAATATGATGAAAATTTTAACTCCAAACCTTCTGACATATTTTTCTTTTTGGGAATTCACAGCCTTATTAAAATAAAAAAAATGTGTATGTATATTTATATGTTACTATCAATGTGTGAAATTAGGCATTGTGTCCCGAAAATGGGACGTAACACGTATATAGTATACAGTGTGTGTGTATATGCATATATATGTGTACATAGATATATTTTTTTGGTATTTGGTACACTGTGTCTCTTTTTGTAACAGTATGGGTAGCAGATATTTTTTCTTCTTTAAATGTATCCACTTTCTTATTTAATTGATATATTATCCAATTTAGGTATTATATACCTCCATGACTTGTAAGAAACGCTCTTCAGATGGAGGATGTGTTGCCTGCAGTATCCTCCAGATGTGCTGCGTTTCATCCAGTGACACTTCCAAAAGATCCCCAACCATCATCAGATCTTCTAGTTGGATCTTGGCAGATGGAGAGAGTTCAAGCACAGGTGGCTCCAAACTTCGAGGTACCAAAGGAGTCTTCCGAGGTTGCTTTCTAGGAGTACCTGTACCTGAAAAACAGTGGCACGGTTTAATATAATATTGTGCAGAAAAAATTAGATTGACTCCATATACAAATATTCAGAACATCAAACAAATGTAGGCATTTTTAAATTAAATAAATAGTGTCATGAAAGATAATTTTAAAATTAAGATACATAAATGGTGAAATGTAGAGCTTACTTTGAGCGCAGGATTTTGAAGCTGAGGAGTATGCATGCTCTGCACAGAAGGATGGTGTAACGGGCCACATATGAGTAACCACTTCCTCTGATTTTATTGGTATTTCCTCATCACAAAATAAATTTGATTCAAGACCGCCAAACGACTTCACATTTGTGGAATCCTAAAGTAAAAAGTGAGGATCTCTTTAGCTTCTTAGCTGGAAAATATGATAGTATTTTTATGTTTACTCTGCTAGTCTCAAGAAAACAACAAACACTGGGCAACTCCAAAAAAATCGAAAAGGTAAGCAAGCATAGTTGAAAACTATTATCCATGTATTCATTATCATTTGCATGATTACAAGATGCATAATAAAAAAAATAAAAATTACATTACTGTATACACTTTGCTACAATGATGCAAAATTGTGGTTAAAGACATACTATTTTATTCTATTATACACTGATGGATATTCCCTTTACTATACTTCACTATTTGTAGGGGTTTCCCAATTAATATTTGGGAGCCACATTAGTATAATACCCCTCAGGCCCACCAACCTAACACCATAAACTTGCCTTTTTCATATAATTTAAAACTCGCATATTAACACTGTTTTCTGCATTGGAATGAGCCTCCAGGATAAGACTTACTCAGATCAGGGGGTTTTCTAGTAAACTCCTAGAGCCTCCCTGCAGGTGCAAGTTCTTCATCCCCACCAACATCACTTCCATGGAGTATTTCTTTTTAGCTTTAACTGAGTAAATCTATTAATTGGTTCATTGGATAAATTTTTTTCCATTTCGTATTGTGCATTTAGAAAAGTGCAGTGGCATGAGACTGGAATTTATAATACATTTAAGATTTTTTTCCATAGGTTTAAATGCTTAACACTTTTTAGGTTGTGTTTGCTAAGTTAACTGCATCAAAATAAGACAGTTAATGAAGAAGGAGAGGTGCAAATGACACCATTTTACAAGAGAGCAGTTATTTCAGATTTATCCACTTGTGTACTTATTAGCAAACAAGCACTTAAATAACCTGAAAATTAAAGAATGGACTAAAAGGGATAAATTTGTGCCTGCCTAACATACAAACATTTTTGTTTAATTCTGTAATTATTTAGTATAACCAGATTGTATTTTCTGAATTTACACATGAAAACATAGAAACTGGGAAAAAACAACATGCTTCATTAATGGAAGCATAAAATTAAAAGACAAAAAAAATTAAAGATAAAAACCTGCAGCCACATGATAGCCCCCAGGACTAAACTTTAAAACTTCTGACTTAGGTAAAGTAAATATAGACTGCCCAGACTGAAGCCAGGTGGCCATTTTTCCTTGATTGATGAAACAATGTATTCTTGGAGTACTGAAGACTGTGGACCATCTTCTGTATTTTTTTTTTCTCTTTAAGTTTTGCCTTCCAGAAATTTTTATTTTCATCTGTTCCACTGCCACTTGACCATAACCATAATTACTAATAAAATAAAATATACCATTGTCATCTGCAGGAAAAATAGGCAAAGTTTTTCTTTAATGTTTCAGTTATCCTGTTTATTCTATATTGTTCATTTTTTTTCTTGCTATATTTTTGCTATTGTTATTATTGTTTTCCATAGAGCACATTGAGCTATATTCAAAATATGAAATATGCTGTTTAGTGTAAAGGTATTAATATTTTTATATATCCCCAATGTCCACCGAATACTATTGCTGCTTTTTAATTGAATTCACATATCATCACCCCAATATATATATAATATATATTAAAATAGAATAAATACCTTTACTACCTCTGAATAAGGAATCAATTTTTTTTTTTGTTTGTAAGTGGGTACCTTAACATCGTATCCATATGTCTCCCGAATATCTTCATCTGAATCTGTTTCTTCATCATCATATTCAACTGAGAGACGAGGTGGTGTGGTTACTCCTCCTGCTACTCGGTTAAAACCAGACTGCTGGAAAGTGTGCAGGTGTCCCTAAAAAAGATTAAAATAAATAAATAAATTACTACTTTATATTAGTTATGCTTTCTAGCAGATCCAAATGCCCAATATTCAGACAAACTGAATGTGTGAATAGACAGAGAATCATGTTTGGAAACATATAGGAAGAACAAAGAAGAGGTTTCCAAACCAAGCTCATACATTTTCGCTTGGGAACATTAGAGAGAAGAATCCTTTACACTGCACAATGAGTCTATTCAGTTATTTTGATTTCAATATTGAGCTTAGAAAAATCAGAATTGTTTTCTGTTTTATGCAATGTGCAGCCAGCTGGAGCATCTATCCTAGACATATTCAAGATAAATTAGGACCAAAAAAAAAAAACACAAGACAATGAATACAAAATCATACATTGAATAGAAGAAATTATATATTTTGTATATAGCAAAAATAATCATACATTTGTTAGTATGAGTGGCTGTGTGAGTAACCTTACCGCCAGTGACAGATTTTATCCAAAGGTTATGAGGGTCCTGTACCTATTGTCATGAAATTGGTTTTGTAATACATGCAGTGTGCATAATTAAGTGATACAGGCCACATTCAAAGTAAAATAAAAATTACACACTAATAGAATTAATAGTCTCTTTGTTTCCCTCAAATTAGCTGCAGTTGAATATAACCACACAAAATAATTAAAGAAGTACCTTGAAAATGTATTACACACTCACTGCCATCCAAGAGTGAATAAAGCAGACCTACTGCCCCTAAGTTAATTGCAAATTTAAAAATTCAAGTTTGATTTTTGTGCTATATTTTTATAAGCCTCTTCAAACATAAAGCTCCACGAAAATGCATCATTTGCAGTCAGAAAGCCCATGTTTTTGTATATATGTAATATTGGTGCTGCTAGTCACAATTCCTGTATTAGGATATATTATAAATAATGATTTATTGATAAGGACTAACTTGGCTTTACACTTGTATACTTACTAATGCATACATTCCTCAGATCTATTTGTGATCAGAAGGTGCCAGTTTTAAACATTTAAACCGAAGCTGAAGATTATCGTCTTTAGTCTAGGTTACCATTATTAGACCCAATGGTTAAGCTATTCATACTACAAATAGGCTCTTAAATATTTGCACAGAAATAAAAGTTTGTTGCTTAATATGACATGTTACAGACTCTCTTCTATAATGTTTCTCTTCTGCTACTTTGCTAAGCAACAAGACATCACTGAGAACTGGATTCTTAGGGTCAGTTGTTACTACCATAAACCATATTATTTTACATCAAATCATAAGTATGTGCTTATTAAATTGTAGAATATGTAGAAGAAGAAGGGGGTACTGACATTGTACAATATTCTGGTCACCTGTGTTACAAGTAAATGACAAAACCATCAGACAGTAAGAGAAAAACATTTAGCCACTAGGCTTGAAATTGAAGTGGTATGTCCAAGTGAAAATATTTTAGAAACTGGATCATGATTATATCTATTATAAAAAAAAAAAAACTTGCAACGAGACGTGATCTTTTGAAGAGAGGCAGAGAGTCACAAGAATTACACAATCTAATTTCAAAAATGGGGTTTGCCTCACATGCATTTATTGGTTACTTTGCAAAATAAACCATTAACTGCTGATGATGCAGATCGCTTTGTCTGTGCTGAAATTCCAAACAGAGAAACCTATCCTGAATTATGGTACAAAGTCATTAAACACATACCTTACGGACCTCATTTAAAAGATTCAGTATGTTGGGACTCAAAAGAAAAAAGTGTTTAAAGAAATTTCCAAAAGTGTTTGTTCAAACAACAGATATGACTAAGACTGGCTTTCCTGATTATCGGCAAAGAGATAATCGCCACGAACAACACGCTTATCACGGAAAGAAAGATGGTAAAATTGTGATGTTCGATAATTCAATGATTGTACCATATAACCCGTATTTGCCCAAACGATTTGAATGTCATATTAATGTCGAGTATTGTGCATCGGTTATGAATATTAAGTACATCTACAATTACATTCATAAAGGGCACGATAGAGTATGCGGAAGTTTATCGAAAAAACAGTCTCAGGACGAAGTTGAAGCATATTTAGATACTCGGTACATCAGTCCAATTAAAAGCGGGTGGCATTTAACTGAATTGTCAATGCATAGTCAAAGTCATTCTGTTGAATTATTACTGTTTCATTTACCAGGTCAGAATATGATTCAATTTAAAGACGGCAAAGAAGCAGAAGCTTTAGAGGAAGCGAAAAATAGAAATACAAAATTATTGGCTTATTTTGAACTTAATAAAACAGACGTAAATGCAAAAGCATATACATATTTGCGAATTCCTCAACATTACACATGACAGAAACAAAAAATAGTGTGGCATCCAAGAAAAAGTAATTGCAAAAGTGTTGCTCAATTAAAAATTGTATCACCAAAAGATATCGAACAGTTTATTTTCAAATTGTTGTTACATGAATCAAAAGGAGCAACGTCATATAAAGATGTTCTAATTACAGATGGAACTAAGTATGGTACTTTTAAGAAACGGCACGAGCAGCTAGGTTATTTAAATTGGATGACTATATGTTTGAAATGATGCCTGATGCTGCTTCTGTAATGATGCCTGACAAATTAAAACACTTCTTCGTGTACTTAATTATGAAGGGTGAAGTTGATGCTTTACAATTATGGGAAGCGTTCAAAAGAACATTATCCGAAAAGTCGAATGAACAAACGGCTCTTTCGATCATCAAAGAAATGTTAGAAGCAGAAGATTTAATGATTCAGCAATTTGGACTTCCAGAAGAAAAAGATGAATCTGAGGTAAAGAAAGAGATAACAGCAGACGAAAATTTAACAGTGGAAGACCATAAAAAATATACCAGAAAAGTTAATTCCAAATATTATTTTTACTGAAGTCCATCCATCTATCCATTATGCAACCCGCTATATCCTAACTACAAAAGTGACCATAATGCATATGCAACAATTCCTATGAAAAAACACAATCTCATTAAATTGCATTTCCGGAAAAACAAACCCGGGGATTGGCAAGCGAAGCGAGCAGAAGGCAAAGCCCTCTAGTAGGTTTAAATTAAAAGAAAGATTTACCTTTTCTATTGAATGTTAGTAAAACAGGATAAAAAATGTAATTTTAATTTAAAATTGTCATTAGTAGCATTAGTGGCATTATTAAGCACAAAATGTTTAAGAGTACATTTGGGGGGAAATATAAATGAAATGCAATGCTTTTTACCTGTAAATCAGGATTAGCTGCAGCTTTTTGTAATTCCGCAGTAATTATCTTTTCTGTCTTCTCTCTAGCTGCTTGTTCCACCATGCGCTGGCTCAGTACCGACAGCTTTGCTAGTGCTGATGACAACTCATCAGTGGCTAAGGCTTGACGTGCTCGATCCTGCCAGCCCATAGCTCTCTCAGTAAGACACTGCAAAGCCTCTCCTTCAGGAAGTCTAACAGGAAGCTTCTGAAGTGACACCAGAAGAGACAGAATAGTTTCAAGTCTAGGACGACGTGAGCGCTGGCATAACGGGCAGAGGAACTTCACTTCTTTACTCTGCCAGCCTAATCCTTTTTTCTGGGAAGCAGTCTTAGGAAGTGGCACACAGGTGCTATGAAACCAGTCCTTGCATAACTCACACTGCAGCATAAAGCCACTGGCAGTTTTCCGGCACAGACAAAATTTCACCTCTTCTATCCGATCAGCCATTGCCATTTTAGCCAGGTTAGCTGCTCTTAGAGAGTGCATTGCTTCAATCTCTTTCTGTTCTTTTATTTTAAAGGCAGCAACCTGCAAATAAGTGGAGAAGAAAATTATACATCTCTCTGTAATACAAGCATTACTAATGAAGCAAATTACCAAAACAAAAAGAAAAAAAACTCTGAGAACAGTATTATTCAATGAAGGAAATCTCCATTTTATACAACTTATGCCTCCTCTTAAACATTTTTTAAATTTGTTTAGTATCACTTACCACCTTCCCTGATTAACCTCACATTTTCAAAAAAGCTGTTTATTTTTTTGAGTATGCCAAGGCATTGTGAAACATGACAAATTTGTGCAGTCTCACAGTCTATCTGCAGGATCTACAGGAGTACCTAAATGTTGTAACCAACCATACATCAGAGGGAAATCTACATCTGATTTTATCCCCCTTTTTTCAAAATATAAAATGCATGCTGACTGTGAAGTAATGAAAACCCACAGATCATTTTTAGCTTGGAAAGGATTACAGAATATTATCTCAAGCTGGTTATGGAACTTGCTTAGGGTCACATAATACGTTGGAGCTGAGGAACAAACGTATGCTCCCCGTGTGGCCCAGTGCCTCTGTCAGTTGACAATACCTTGCATTGCAATCTTAACTGCTGGGCAAAAAGAAACTGGAGTTCTCACTGAAATGTTACATGAACTATTTTTTACAGTTCCTCAACATATTCTGAAAATATTTCTAAGAAAAGTAAAAAATATTTCCAGCCTCTAGTAAACAGAAAATTGTAATTGATCAGGATAAAATCATTCACATTGTTTAAAGTAATTAGGACATCTGCATCTCTTCTTTACATTTAACACTTATAATAAATTTCAACTTCTAGAGGTATGTTAGTCTTGCTGACCAGGAAGGTTTATCAAGGTATTTAAGGAGCATAGATTTGGCTTTAGTTTAAAATGGGTTTGGTTCCTAATGCATTTTGCAAGGTGACAATGTACTATTAGCAATCTATAGCAAACATCCAAGAATAACTGCATGTTTCTGTCTGGATTAATGGAATAGTAAAAAAAAAAAACTTAGGATAGGTTCAAAGGTCATATTTTAAATTAATACACTGCCTGAATTTAGTGTATGCTTCAGGAAAGATTACTAGCATTTATAATATCTTATATATTATAGTATTTACAATATTTTTGCAGCCAATGTATTCTTCATCATGCAGAACACTATATACCTCAGTGACATCATCTTTCACACACTGATTATGAATTTAGTCTTGTGTGCCCTAAAACAGCTATAATAAGAGCACTGCTGAAGATACAGTAGGTCAGCAGTTGCTCTTTTGAATCATTTTGAAGAACCACAACTCAGCAGCTAAATGTATCACTTAAAAATGGAATTTCACAGTTTTGTAAGCCATAATGTGCTGTAATGTAATATAAAGTAGTATAAAAGTGGATGCAAAGTTTCAAAACCCTGGGAACTGCATGTTTCACTAAATTCTTTTGACGACATATAATGCCGTGTATACTCTCATAAACTAGTAGTAGCTGACTCAGTATGTACAAATATATCGCTCTCTATGTGAATACAAGGTGGTGCAACTCTGTACATATAAACGTTAAAATCTCCAATTGGTGGAGAGACATCGAACTGTTGGCCGTAAGTCTGCGTCCCTATTACTTGCCAAGAGAGTTTGGACATGTGATTGTTCTTATTGTTTACATCCCCCCTGGAGACTTTAACCATGTAATGCTGGATAAAACATTACCTGCCTTCTTCCAGTATGTGGACTGTAACACCCGGGGAAATAGAACTTTTGACCTACTGTATGCAAACGTTAAAGACGCATACAGTGCCACCCCGCTGCCTGCGCTTGGGAAAGCAGATCATAACCTGGTTCTGCTTCAGCGTCACTACAAACCAAGTAAAGGCGTTACCTACAACCAAATGATCATACAGGAAGTGGTCCCCTGAGGCAGAGCAGGCTCTGAGAGACTGCTTTGGAACTACAGACTGGGATATACTGCTGGGGTCACATAGTGAGAACATTGAAGAGGCTGTTGACTGCACAACTGATTACATCAATTTCTGTATGGACTTTGTAGTTCCAGTAAGAACAGTACGCTGCTATGCTAACAACAAGCCATGGATTACAAGTGATTACAAGATTTGAACCAGAAGAAAAGAGCTTTTAATGGTGGTGATCAGCATGAGCTCAAGCACGAGCAGAAGGAACTCCGAGTGCAGCTCAAGGCAGCAAAGGAGCAGTACAGAAGAAAGCTGGGGCAGAAATTGCAGAATTACAGCATGAAGGAAGCTTGGGATGGGATGAAGATCATCACTGGCTGCAGCTTGAAGCGGGGTGCCACCATCGAGAGAGAAGTGGAGAGAGCAAACCAACTGAACAACTTCTTTAACAGGTTTGACCACCCTAACCCACTCTCACCTCGGAGAACTTCATCCGCCAACCATCCTTCTGCTGATACCAGCATAGGTGAGACATCCCCACCCACAATTACAGCAGCACAGGTGAGCAGAAAGCTGAGGAGTCTTCGTGCCAGCAAAGCAGCGGGTCCAGATGGTGTATCGCCACGACTGCTGAAGGCCTGTGCGTTGGAACAGGGGTGTTCTCTACAGCGCATCTTCAACCAAAGCCTGGAACAGGGTAGCGTCCCGAGGCTTTGGAAAACATCTTGTATCATCCCAGTCCCAAAGGTATCACGTCCTAATGAGCTGAATGACTTCCGGCCTGTTGCTCTGACGTCACATGTGATGAAGACCATGAAGCAGCTGCTGCTTCACCACCTGAGGCCATAGGTCCACCATGCCCTCGTCCCTCTGCAGTTCGCATACTAGGAGAAGGTGGGAGCGGAGGATGCCATCATCTATATGCTACACCAATCCCTCTCCCACCTGGACAGAGGCAGTGGCGCTCTGAGAATTATGTTTTTGGACTTCCCTAGTGCCTTCAACACCATCCAACCTCTTGTCCTTAGGGACAAGCTGACTGAGATGGGAGTAGACTCACACCTGGTGGCATAGGTCGTGGACTCTCTTACAGACAGACCTCAGTATGTGCGCCTTGGGAACTGCAGGTCTGACATTGTGGTCAGCAACACAGGAGAACCGCAGGGGACTGTTCTTTCCCTGGTTCTATTCAGCCTATATACATCGGACTTCCAATACGATTCGTAGTCCTGCCACGTGCAAAAGTTTGCTGATGACACTGCTATTGTGGACTGCATCAGGAGTGGGCAGGAGGAGGAGTACAGGAAGCTAATCAAAGACTTTGTTAAATAGTGTCACTCAAACCACTTACACCTGAACACTATGAAGACCAAGGAACTGGTGGTGGATTTTAGGAGGCCCAGGCCCCTCATGGACCCCGTGATCATCAGAGGAGACTGTGTGAAGAGGGTACAGACCTATAAATACCTGGGAGTATAGCTGGATGACAAATTGGACTGGTCTGCCAATACTGACGCTTGTGTAAAAAAGGTCAGAGCCGACTATACTTCCTTAGAAGGTTGGCGTCCTTCAACATCTGCAATAAGATGCTGCAGATGTTCTACCAGACGGTTGTGAGGAGTGCCCTCTTCTACGCGGTGGTGCGCTGGGGAGGCAGCATAAAGAAGAAGGACGTCTCACACCTGGACAAACTTGTTAAGAAGGCAGACTCTATTGTAGGAATAAAGCTGGACAGTTTAACATCTGTAGCGGAGTGATGAGCACTAAGCAAACTCCACTCCTGTCAATCATAAAGAATCCATCCACTTAACAGTGTCATCTCCATGCAGAGGAGTAGCTTCAGTGACAGACTTTTCTCACTGTCTTGCTCCACTGACAGACTGAGAAGATCGTTCCTCCCCTACACTACGCAACTCTTCAATTCCACCCGGGGGAGTAAACGCTAACATTATTTAAAGTTATTGTCTGTTTTTACATGCATTTTTTTACTCCTTAATTTAATATTGTTTTTTGTATCAGTATGATGCTGCTGGATTATATGAATTTCCCCTTGGGATTAATAAAGTATGTATATATGTATGTATCTATCTAAAATAACCTATTATTATAAAGCAGATTAATACACACAATAATAGACATTTCCACCTTGGAACTTCAACTGTTAGAAAAAATATAATAAGATGAAGGTTAGGTGGAACATCTGTAGCCAAGGAATGATCTGAAAGATCCCAGAAAATGTCTGATAGAATTTTTTTGTGGATGGAAGACAGAATGGATTGATCTCGATATATTATAAATCCTTGAAGCTAATATCCCAGAGTCAAGGAAGAAGGATGAAAACAGATTTCATATCTCAGAAGACAACAATATAAATGACATCTAAGTAAGTACTAATTTTGACGCAGCCTTCAAGGTTCCCAAGCTTAAATATTATTGAGAGTATGGGGAGAAATCTCAAGCATGCGCTGCATGTAAGAACATCTAAGGAAATTTCAAAGCTAGAAAGCTCTGTTAGAAAGACTCTAAGCAGGCTACAAGAAACACCTGGAAGGTGTGATTTGCAAGGTGTTACTAAATACTGATGTCTAAACCTCTGTATATGGTAGTTTTAGTCAATTAAATTCACTAAAAAGCAGCCAATTGTGTATAGAGATGTGCAGACATTTAAGTGTGTACCTAAGAGAGATTGCAATTAATCCTTTTTACTTACACATTCTGTATAAAATACAATGTGACTGTGGTATGGACACTTTTGAATACAACTATATATATATCATCCTCTTTAATAAAACCCCTGTGTGCGTCCAGGTGTTCGTGTGTGTGTGACTTCTGGTGAAGTGCGCATGCGTGGGGCCACACGGCACGTGTTCAATCTCTTCCTGTGCATTCCCTGTGTGTGCAGAGAGAGAGAGAGACAGAGAGACACACACAGGTGCGTGCGCACGAGAGACAGATAGACACGCAGGGCCGCCCAAGAGACAGACAGACAGACACGCACACACACGCGCGCCCACGCGAGAAACAGACACGCACGCAGGCCCGCGCAAGAGACAGTCACGCACAAGCACACGCGAGAGACAGTCAGGTATGCACGCAGGCTCGCGAGAGAGAGAGAGAGATAGACACACACACACACAGGCAGGCCCGCATGGGGGACAGACATGCACGCAGGCCCGCAACAGAGACAGACACGCATGCACGCACGCAGACAGGCCCGCCACAGAGACAGACATGCATGCACACACACACGCACGCAGGCCCGGGACAGAGTCAGAGACACACACACACACACACACACACACGCACGCGCACACCACACACACACAAACGCATGCGTACATTGTTGCAATGTTACTTTTCTTGGTTGTTTATTAGATTACGGATTTTTCAAATGTTCATTATTTTCCCTGTGCTTAAAACTCATTAAAAAAGGTGTTTTTAGCAAGCGGGTCGTAAGGCTATAGCGCAAACTCTTGCAGTGTTAGTTTTCTCTGTTGTTCAAGGTTTTCATAGTGTTATTCAATGTTTTTACATTTAGTTTACTATTACGCTGTGCATTCAATGGTATAATTAACTATATGTGTGCTTAAAATCTTAAAAAAAAATATATATTGACATACAGTTCATATGGTCTGGAAAGGATTCATTGTATTTACATACAATCCTATGGGTGGAAATTACTTCGGTTCCACTGTATTACTGTCCGACAAAATTACAGGCATTTTACGGAAATACAAACCAGTATTACTGAGAGAGAAAATGAAAGGCACACAATACAGTGACGCATATTACAGCCACATACAAGGTCCCTTGCCATTTAACACAGACTGTTCCTACTAATGTTTATGCACTACTGTTCTAGCACCCGTTATTGTAAGAGAGCTGCCGGGAGAACAGCCGGCACTTCCGCCACGCTGGGGCGTGGCCAACGAGGGAATGCTGGGAACTACCTGGAGCTCATCCGGGAGAGAATAAAAGGGGCTGGAGTCGGGTGGAAGACGGACGAGGCACGAGACAGAGTGTGAAGGCGGCCCGAAGAAAGGCATTGTGAGGCCAGGACTGTGTGTGTTGGGGTTTGTGCACTATTTGGACTGGGTCTGAGTGACCATTTATTGTAAATAATTGTAAATAAATACGTGTGGTGGTGAGTAACATGTCTGCCTGTGTGTCCGGGTCGGCTCCACAATATATATATATATATATATATATATAGTGCTGTGGTAAAAAAAAAAAAAAATCAGGATTTCTGCTATCATTTGTATTGTTCCTAGGTTATCAATCTGTTGCAATGCTGGGTAAAGGTGAGAAGCTGCAAAACAATTACTTGACACGGTGATGTTTCGCTAAAGTTTACATTTTGCCCTTTATTATCTTATCTTTATTAGCGTTTTGTAAAAAAGTTTTGTATCCATATTTCCAAATAAAGCCAAACTAATTTTTATAATATTTTTGCATTTTTTTTAACCAGATGTTAATGGGACTTTTTAACACATCATTTTCTGGTGATATACTGTACTCATCCACCTACTGCACTACCACATTGATGCTGCCATAACATAAAACAAGAAGCAGACAATCAGTCAAGCAGAAATCTAATCAATTTTAAAGAAAACAGAGTCAGGAAGAAAATCCTTCCATATCTCATAATCATCAACCCATTCAACCAAAATTAAATGCTTCCAGTTCACAAATGAATTTATATGCAATTAAATGTCCTTTGCCATAAGTACACCAAGCTACTAAAATGGGGGATTTCTTTAAAAATCACTACTCAACAAGGTGAAGCATTGAAAAAGGCAAGGCTTACACAAGACACAGTAATGATACTATGTGTTCTGGCTTAAGCTTTACTAGCATTTTTAGCAGAAAACTTTTAGTGAAAGACAGCTTAGATATACTTACAACACTTGCTGGGTTTCGTGCCTCCTCAGTGCCTTCTTCTTCACTCAGACATTCCATATCCAAGTCTCTCTCTTTTTCCATAAGTTCTTTAGCCTTTTTCCGTTTACTCTTGCTACTCCCATACACACCGATATCAACCCTGGGACTTAGAACCTACATTAAATATGTTGGGAAAAAATAAATTTGAATAATTCCCATGTATTACTAGTATGACACAGCTTTATCTACTATTTCAAGCAATAACTTCATGATAAACTACAATAATACTTTGAGGACTACATAAAGATTTCAACAAACTACAGACGCCAATATTGCTGGAGTTCATAAAAGACTGCCTTGTGTGTACCTGAAAAAGGAAAAAAGCTAAGGTTATACCCACAAAAATAAAACATTAGAGATACAGCGTTTCAGCTGTGTAGTCACCATCGGAGGCTTAACTGAAAAAGAAAAATAGGTTAAGGAAGGAAGGGAATAAGGTGGGGTACATGAAAGGTATAGAAGAAAAGGTGCTAAAAGCAGAGAATACTTAGAAAGGAACTAAAAAGTATGGCCAGTGGCAAACATATGACTTCTAGTCGAAAAACAAACAAACAACTGTAGCTGCTTGATTTGGTCACTTTGAGGATGTCGGATTACAGAATTTTTAGTAATTCAGGGGGCAACAGATTACACAAATGCCTCATGATTTTTTAATCACGTTCTAATTTCTAAAACATCACAAGCTTGTCTCATTTTGACAAGCAATTGAGGTACTACATGACAGTTCCAGTGGTTGTGTTTTCCTAGTATACTAAGTTCAGCCACAGTGTCTGACTTTTCTTTATTCATTCTGTCGTGGTACAACAAACACAAGACAGAAGAGAAGCCACAGTGTTTCAAATGTCTTATGTTTGCTGTAACACGACAAAATGAAAACAGAAAAAGAAAGGGCAGAGACTACAGCTGGACTTGTCATACTTCGAAAACATTTACATAGACACTACTGCTGTGAGGTATCAAGCCTCAAACAAAAACTTCTCTTCTGTTTGTATGGTCCACAACACCCAATTTCATCTTTGCTGACTGTAGATGGAAATGATGTTAGTAGCAATATTAAATTTCATGAGACTGTGTGCACATTTAAAATAAGAAATACACTTGTGTTTCGATTTGAAGAAATAAACAAAAAGTAACAAATTTATGTGTGCATAAAATGAAGTTCAAATTACAGCACAGTTTTGAAACTAAAACTGTGAGTCCGGACATATGGCCCAAACATCCAGTATGAAGATTTTGTGAAATTCACTAAATACCATTATCAGACATTATCCATCATCTAAAAATTAAAACTGGAAATATGGCTGTGTAATGGTTTTGTAAGTTTTGTTATATTATTTCTGCAATTTATAGCATCATGAATAAACTTAGGCAACCTTTAGGGAATATAAGAAGAGAAAATCAGATACAAAAGAACTGCATCACAAGTGAATTACTGTGACTTATTATTATTTTATTAAACTTTTATAATGTACTATATTCTTACCTGAAGAAGTGTATATGTTGAGTTCTTTTTCAGAAAGGTCCGTGCTGTCCGCTCTCGCCATGCCCGAGCAGATGCCACTTGAGATTCTAACTGGGGCAGGGCATCTAGTCTAACTGGTACTGGTCTACCACGTGCCAACAAGCTTTCCAGCTGGTCAATATATGCATAATTACTCCCACTCTACAATATAGCACAGAAAGGATTTCATCATTTCTGTAATCTCTTGCAGACTTTACAATACTACATAAACAACAGGTTTTTCCCACTTCTCATGAACAAGGTGTCCCGAAGTACATAATCTTCAATTTTAACATCCTTTTTAAAACTGCAGACTGCTCCTATTCAATTTTAATGCTGTTCAAACAAATCAGGATGAACTTTATGGCTACATAATAACTAAGTCATTTACATGATCCATAAGGCAATTTAACTACAGGGGTAATGTACATGGAAAGTATCCTCTCTTGCACATTCTTCATTAATTGTACCAGTAACTTATAATTTTAATGCATCTGTGTCAAGCAGGTTATAACTTACAAGAAGAGGGAATGGAAAACAGTGTGGAGGTGCATACAGAATCACAAAGCCTTTGAACACAGACATCCATTACAAAGAAAGATTGGCAATCATATGTATGTAATGTCACAAATCCCAGAGCCCTCACATGGAATTTCAAAATAAATAATGGTCTGTCTAAAGGACTAAGGCATAAAACAACGTAGGATGTGACGTCAGAGACCATTACATGTAAAAAAAAAAAAGAGAGACTGACCATTTCATCTGAACGTTGCCAAACATAGACATGTGCATCACACAATTGCAAAATTAAAAAGTCACTCAGGACAACATCCATCCTCAACTGTGCTGATTTTCAGTTAGGTTTTTTTTTTATCTAACACTATTTATATCCAGACTTTGTTATCAGTTTTATTTTCTATTATACTTTCTTTTTATATTTTAATATATATCATCTACTGTAGCTTTCAGATTTCTAGATTTTGTCTTTATATCTAGAGTGATTAAAGTAATAAAAGAAATATTAAGGCACCTGGTGTGGGAAGGTTTACCAGGGCTGAAAGACTGAACCTAAACAGAAGGGTAAGTATAGTAGAAGACCCTATTGGTTGGTAAGTAGCATATAACCAAAAGGGTGTAGAGCTTTCATGTGTCTCAGGGACACTGATACATTTGTTAGTATTGAGTATGGCGAGTCCCTATGAGGAGTACTGAGAAGTGACAGGATTGAGGCATCAATCTTACGTACTTATGTGAAAAGGATCCTATGTAGAATACTAAAGAATGACTGGCAGTTTATTCATCACTCATACATAGATATGTAAATAGGATCGCCAAGTACGTGCATCTTAAGGTGTAAGACAAGACCAACCTAGCAACACACTTAGTAAGTTTTCCTCGTCCCATGATAATACACAAGGTTATTTTTGACCTACAATCAAAAGTGAAACTTGCTATAATCTGCTTAAGAGATGGCTCTTTATGAAATAAAAAAACATAATTCAAAAATAACAACTGAAGGTTGCTACATTACTTTGATAAATGCAAAGTGTTCTTCTGCAAACTTCATAGTTGAAAGTTACTTTTGAAAACAGCTTGTCTAATTATTAAAGCCATGAAAACTGTAGTTTAACAAGTTTTAAAAGCACACATAGAAACACAGTTAAAGCAAGCCTGTAAAACAAATAACAGCTAGTTGCGTTATTTGTGCATGCAAGTAGGCATCATTTTTATTTTCTGTTGGTTTAATGATACACAAAAATGTTTAAACAAAGCCATAAGTGTAATTTGAAACAATATATATTCAAAATATGTGAACAAAAGAAACAAAGCAAGTAAATCATTGAATCCCTCTATGCTATGAGACCACTGGGTCACTAGTCAATCTTAATGCAAACTTTAAGTTAGAATCAACATTTCAATAACTTTCAACATAGGGAAATGTTTGTTATTCTACATGTATATATACAATTTTTAAAGTTTATATTTCCACTATAGTCTATCATAATTACTGTACAATATGTATATGTTCTCTCCCTCTTCATACCTGAATAGCTTCTACTTTTGATGTCCAGTCTTTAGCTTTTTGGAGCGCATCTCTGAGAGATATCACATTGGGAAGATATGCAGGAATATTTTTGGCCTCCGTCACAATATTCTCCAGTGTTGCCATACCGTGGCGTGGTCTACAAATACATTACATTCTTAATAAAACTTTGAACACTACATAATGTATAACTTGTTTTTTAAATTATAATTAATGTTAGTTATTCTTATTATAGTCAGTATAGAGTATCAAATGAAGCATTGGATTTTTAACAACAGGGATGCTGGTTGAATCCCAACTTTTAATTCATTGTGTCATCCTGGGCTGCAACATTTATTTAAACAAAAAAAAAACATATATATATGTAACCAGTTTTAATGAATACTAATACTAATAAATATTAATCATTGTACCATCTGTACAATATCAAACAGCATTTATATAATTTTATCTTACATACAAATTATTATGTATAAGACAATTTTCTAACCTTGGAAAACTGTAAGTAAAATAAGGCTTATCATTACTTTCGTGATCAGTGTATTCTAGGATTAAATATAGCAAATGATTGTAAATCAAATTCCACCTCTGCTTTTTATTTTTTTTTTAGTATTTGCTCTATTTTAAGTACAGAAGAAGTGTCAACCACTTCAGCTTTTTCACAGCATGAATTTAAAAATGAATAAAAAGAGTGAAATGAGCAGCTAGAAATGTGGAAGGGTTACAGTTCATATATGGTTGACTATAAACAGTAGTTTTACATATACCATATCTCTCTCTTTCTGATTTTAAGAAAAAAACAGTACATACAACCTCAGAGGCAAATTAAAACAAATGGCTAATGGCTATGTCCAGCATGACAGTGCACCCGCACCATGTTACAAAATAAAAGTTGTCTCACACTAGTTTAATCAACATGACAATGAGTTCTCATTGTTTTTCAGTGGCCTTCCCAGTCGCATGTCAAAGTAAAAAACAATCGAAAGGACTGTTGACTTTAAATACACTGCTAAAGACTGATTTAATTTAAAGAATATGCATCTGTAAAATGGGCATACATTAAAACTTGTGTTAAAAATCCACGAATACTATCCTCAATTGACAAAATTGTTCATCACCATCAATGCCTTGATAATTACACTCTGCACAAGTGTTTTTTAACTGGTGCACAGTGGAAATAACAGTGTAATAACCCTGGGTTCAGACCTGAGCGAGACACGCTCCTCAGGTGGTCGAGACTTGTCTGAAGAGGACAGGACTTCCTGTAGAAGCAAACATAAAATCAACTTTGCGATTGCTGTTATGCAGACACAGTATTTAGAGAGCACTTTAGCAGCCAGGAGATGTGTCGGGGGTCCATTTGCATAGTCAAGAGAGGGTGAGCATATGAGTTGCCTCTGATCCCTGTATAAGAGTAGGCAAAGGGACAAAGCAGCAGTGCTGTGTCTGTGAATGGCAATTTTTTGAAGCACATCTGAGAGATTTAATGCTTTTTTTGGTTGGTAGAATGGTGGTGTGCCTTGGAATTTTTTGGGATGCAAAAAGTGTGTCACCATAGAAAAATGCTTCTCTACCTACACCTTTGGTCCTGGCACACTAAAAAAAAATTCCATAGCTGCTGTCTTGCTTAAAAACTAACACTGTACATTAATTACTTGGATGGTTGTGTTGCGTTCTTTGCATAAATTAGTGAAGATATTGCAAACTGGAATAATGGGTAGGGAAAATCATTACACTTCTATTTAGCAGAATTTTGTCATTATATTAGGGTAGTCAGCACTGTAAACTACCTGGCAAACATTCATTGGCTATCAGATCTCATGCACACACAGCTCACCCCTGCCACTAAAGACAAAATCAAACAAAACAAGTCAAACTATTTGGAGTGAGTCACTGGGTATGTCAGACTAGATGACTAATTTTCATGGGAACATGCAGCGAACTGCCTCTGACTCAGTAAGGTTATGTAAATGAAGGCTACAAATGAAAAGTCATCAAATGTGACATGATCTTAACCAGACATCTCTTTTCAAATATGGCATTGTTTAGAGAGTACAATGCTGTTCAATTGCTTACCAAATTTTACCCTTCCAAAACATGTCCAAAGAAATAAAGAGGAAGTTTTTCCATTTTGACATAGGACTTCAATATAATATTTAGAACAACATGTCAATAGCCTAAACTGATTTTATTTCTGCTTCTTGGATTTTGAATACTTTACATTGTTCATCAAGAATGTTAATTTTCAACTAGACCTGAAGTGAACTAAATGTTTAATCAATTTACCATGTTATTAAAAAAAACATATTAAAGATCTACAAGTATAAAAATGAACTTTACAAATCAACATTCAAGAAAGTATATATTAATATATACCTGCATATAATATATAATTATTAATGTTTTAATGCATGTCTTTTAAGCATTTTAACCTTTTACTTTCATACATTTGAAGAAGGACAAAGTACCATCTTCTACAACTAGGTCTGCAGTAGAAAGGAATTAAGAAGCAGATCACTGGACATAACCAGACTGGCTCATCAACCAACAACCTGCCCAGATGGGCCATCATAGAACATTATTTTAAGACACTTACTCAATTTCATAAAACTAAATAAAAATATGGCTCAAATGAAGTACTGTAATAACCCAAGTGAAAAAATATGCTGTAAGACAGTTTACAAGAACAATTAAAAAACAGAAAAAGGGATAAAGGTCTGATTACTTTATACGCAAATGGGGCTTGTATGAGCCAAATAAAAAAACGTGGATGTATCAACACATAATCTTGTGTTTAAAATAAGCTCATGTGGTAAAATACTGCAATTTTACTTTAAACATTCAGTTTTAATTATTCACATTATATATCAGAACAAATCATTAAAATACATATCAGTGCAACCAAGTCTATGCTATGTGTAAATTGGTCACATCTTACTTCCAATACTTGTGATAAATATATAAATGGTGTTATACTGCTGCCATCATTTTTTTTTTTTCTTTAAATCTGAATATAAACAATATTTTTTTACCTGGCTTGTAAACAGGCTTTTGCCTTATCTTCCCATCGCTCAGAAACAGTAAGTATTTCCTGTAGCTCTGCCATTGCCTTCTCCACAGCATGATGTGGGGCTAGCCCCACACCAGAGTCTATAAGTCTCTTCATCACATCTAGAGTAACACGATGTGGATCTGCAAGAGTGAGGCGAACTTCATCAAGCCAACGTGCCTGCTGAAGCTCTTGCTTCAGACGAGGAAGTTCAGGCAATTCTACATCTAACCCAGCACCCATGTCCAGCAAGGCCTGAAGTTTGGACGAATCAGGAGTCTCATCAGAGAGTGCTGCTTGGGAACGTTCATGGAATTCTTCCACATTTTCCAGAAGTTCCTAAAAGATATGATTTACTATATTTTGTCACCCATGATAAGTAATAAACAATGTAAAAGTTATTTTTTCATTATTCTGCTCATTTTCTTTTCTATTTTATTTTTGGTACTTTTCTGTACTTACTGGTTTACTTAAAAAATACAAGACACACAACAAACCTTTGCAAGTCGGGCTTGACTGATAACACATGGAAGGCGATAAAGCTGATGAACAAAGGCCTTCAATTCTTCCACAGTTAGCTTGCTCCGTGTCTTGATGTTCTCTGGACGTTGTTTACTGGAGAGAGTAGCAAAGAAAAAAAGAATCAGAACAGAAACATCTATCTGATACATGCATATGCAGTGCAACATAAAACAACAAATGATGAAAAAAAAAAAAATCTACATATAATTAAATACTGAATTATCTTTGAAAATAATTTATCTTGACATAAATGTAAAAGACAGTTTTCAGACTTTTCATTCCTCACAAGTTTCAAATTAAGTATCACAGTGAAGACATGCTGCATATAAGAAGTATGACAAATGAAAAGAGATGTTCCAGCCCAACCAGGATGCTTGGTCAGATAACAGCATATCCAGGCACTTATTAGTATATTCCGGAGTCTCATGAACCTGGCGTCAGTCTTAAATGCACTTCCCCTTAATTTCCAGAGGCATCCTCTAGTATTTTACAATTAAATTGAAAGACCTCTACTGGACTTTGACACTCTTAAGAATTTTGAAAACCTAGATCAGGTCCCCACACATCCTTCTCTGCTCAATTTTCTAAACCAGTCCGAGTAAAGCATGCACTTGGTTTCTCTAATCTGTACAGAACTGCACACAAAGATCTCTGCATCAAATTATATAAAGCAAGCAAATGTCATTTGATTTATATAAAGCAGATTTTACAATTTAGCGCAGCATTTTAATTTCTTTTTTAGTTGGTTTGTACATTGCCTAGACAATGGGAATATTGTTTTAAAGCAAACCTCCAAATGCTTTTAAGAGGTTACTTACTAACATTCCTTTTTCCTATATGTAGTACTTGGAAATGTTCAAATTAAGCTGCATATTTCAAGTGTTTGTCCAGTTCTAAAGTCCAGCCCAGGAATTGTTTTTGCTGCCTTCTCCGTACGTACTATTCCTCAAATTTTACTGGCATCTGTGATTTTCACAAGTTTACTAACTCATCGGAACCTGTACAATCAATATAAATTACAAAAAGAAGTAGTCCAAGGATAGACAAGTGAGGGGCTCAAATGATGACTGCATTGTGAAGCATTCACCTCTTAACTGTTCTCATTTTCTCCTGCCAATGTATCAACTTGAAATATAGTTTTGTAAGTTAACTCTTATGGCAATAGCTCCAAAATGAATCTTTGGTAAGTGATTGTATGAAAGACATTTTGGAAGCCTAATACATTATTAAACTAAGCTGTATGCTTTGTTTTTGTCTGCTATTAATTGCCTGTTCAAAAAGCCCTAACAGACATCTCTTCCATTCATGAAAAAATGCTGGCTGTTATTTTGCATACTTTTTTAATAGATACTTTTCTTATTAATTTCATATTATACAGTTGTTTCCATAACTTTGCATGATATACAGGTAATTCTTGTTGGTCTGTAATTAGCAGGATAAATTTTGTCTCCCTTCTTGTGTACTGGAGTTATATTTGCAACGTTCCAGTGACAGTTGAAAGATGCTTAGTAAAAGTTTATAAATAAAGTGCATATGAAGCATACCGTGTATGACTTTTATAGTTATAAAATCTGCTGAATCAAAGCTTGTTTTTTTGCTTCTACAAGAAACATTCAATTTATTTATTTTTTTACAAACACGGGTAAAATATTTAATTAGATTAATTGCTATTTACTTCTCATTTTCAATAATTTTTTCTTGCAGATCTCTGTGGTAACTTTATTTTTGTATATTACTTATTTTTTTCTATGTAAATCTATTTTTCTTTACTTTCTTGTAAGTCACTTTCAGCTGTATTTTGTTGTTATTAAATTCTCTTTTAGTAGTACTTGAATAATTTTTACTTTTTACAGTAACTTTTACCTTTCAAATGCTTTTTAAATCCCTTTCTATAGTGTTGGATATGCAAGTAAGAATTTTACTTATCAAAATCTTCTTAACAGATAAGGGGGACATGATTGGAAAACCACACAAGTTTAACTTTATTTAATTAACTTTAAAAATATCTTGTCCTACATCTAGTGTTAGCCATATGAACATGTTCATAATTTGGAATGATTCTGGGACAGCTGTGTCCTATATAATCTCATAAACTTAACACTTATTTTAATTGATAAGTTCATATGATTCATATTTATACTGTAAGTTTGTATGATTTATACAATTACAAATAAGAACTCACCTGTGCCGTTGCTTACGGCTAAGTAGGAGCTGAGCAACAGAGGAACAGGTTTCAGCTTCTTTTACTGTCACTCTTAGCTTCCTGAACAAGTGGTTTTCAGGATATTTCCTGTCTTCTGCATCTTCCAGCAGCACTTTTAGTTCAATCAATTCTGGACAGTTAAAAAAAAAAAAACACAGTCTGAGTTATCTGGCAAATATATCTAGTGACATTAAAGGAATATTACACCCAAGTGTAAGTGATGATTTTTTGTTTATCTGTTGCTTACTCTGTGTTGCTTCTATTAAAAGGCAGAGAAAAAATTTTATCCTTATTAAACAATACGCTTATATGGAGACTAGGCTTGGGCGGTAAAACGGTAATATGGTATCCCGCGGGATCTAAAAATAGCAACGGTGTCAGTTTCAATACCGTTATACCGTCATAAAAACAATGCACTTATATAGGAGACAAGGATTAAATATTAAATATAATTTATTTAATGCCTAAAATGCATTATGCGATGCATGGTTGTCATCACGTGACAGCGTGATGGAGAAAGAGAGAGGTGGGGAAAGATGGCGAGTCGCACACCAAGTGACCTGGTTTTGAAAAAGAACACAACTTCTGCAGTTTGGCAGTATTTCGGGTTTCGGCCGAACGAGAAGGGAGAGGCGGTAAATACGGACGAGGCAATTTGCAAATTGTGCAACAAAAAGGTGACCGCGAGAGATGGAAATACCTCGAACCTAAGGTCGCATATACGAAACCACCATTCACTCACTGCTGCGAGGATGGACCCGAGTTCACTCAGTGCAACAGTTTCAACTCCTCCCGATGCAGGACCAACAACATTTAGGTCCACCGCCAGTACACAACCGACGATAATGGGGGCCTTCGGGAAAGCAACAAAGTACAAAAGAGACAGTGTCCGTTGCAAAACCTGTACTGATGCAGTGACAAAATACTTGGCGAAGGAAATGGTCTCTTTCCACACAGTGGAAAAAAAGTCCTTTACGGACATGGTAAATGTCCTAGATGCCCAGTACGAGCTGCCTGGACGGAAATATTTCTCACAAACAGCCGTCCCACATTTATATAGTAAAGTTAGAGACAATGTTCAAGTGCTGCTGTCAGCGTCACACAGTTATTCCTTAACAACTGACATGTGGTCGTCAGTTAACATGACACCATATATGTCTCTGACTGTCCGTACTATTACACCTGACTGGAAACTTGAATCCAAATGCCTCCAAACTACGTATTTTCCTGAGAGTCATACAGCAGACAATCTTGCTGCTGCGCTCAGAGCTGCACTTCAGGAATGGCAACTTAACGAGAAAAAACTTTCAGCCATAACCACTGACAACGCTGCCAACATTCATGCCGCAATCAGGTCCCTGCATTGGCGTGGTGACTTTGGGGAGTATGCTGCAAAAAAAATCTGATGCAATGGTAGGTCCCATCGGCATCGGCACCGTAGAGGACCGAGTCGGAGCTGAAATAACAGCCTACTGTTTGGAGCCAGTTACTCAAGGAGACGAGGACACACTTCTCCGTGGAAAAATGCTGCCAGGCGTTTTCCCCAGATGTCGCGAGTGGCACGAAAGTACCTGTGCATCTGTGCCACAAGCACACCATCGGAGCGGGTTTTCAGCACCGCAGGTAAAGTTGTCGGTCCACAAGCGTGCCCTGTTAAAGCGGACAAAGTAAACATGCTGGTTTTCTAGCGAGAAATCTTGAATAGATTGATGCCACTTGCCATTCGTTCCTTTTCGCACTGTGTTTATTTTTATTTCATTGATTCAAGTATTTTTATTTGGTTTACGTTAAAAACGATATTGGAAAGAAGACGTTTTTGTTTAGGACTATTGCTTTGCAATACTTTTTATAATATGGATGATGTTTATGTTAATTCAACTCTGGTTGACTGTTGTGGGTCGATCTGCCCTTTTTATAAGCTGCTCATCTTTGTTATTAAAAGTTGTTCAGGCGGTCTGATTTAATTTAATTGATTTGTGTCTTGGCGTCTCGCGGAAAACTGTTCTGGATGTTTATGTTAATTTAATTCTGTTTGACTGTTGTATTTGCACTTTTTTATAAACTGCTATTTGTTGCTAATAAAAGTTGTTAATATTGTTCTGCATGTTATTTTGTTATTGTTTCAGTATTAGTGTTTGATATTCAGTTTCTGAACGGTTTAGGCACAAGCCAACACTTTGGTGACGCTGTCTGAGCCTTACGTCACAATTTTTTTTATTATTCACGGTAATACCGTATACCGAGGTAAAATAGGGAGGAGGTTTGACGGTATTAAAATTTGGATACCGCCCAACCCTAATGGAGACCATCACTGAACAAACAGCAAATCTCAGTTTATTCATGTTGCACAATCCATACATTATGATATTATAATAAAATTATATTTTATTTATATAGCGCATTTCCCATGCTCAAGGCACTTACAGAATATAAGAAAGAACGGCAGGGTATACAGTATAGCATTGTACAAACCAAATAAAAAAATAAATAAAGAAGATTACAACAGTAAATTCAGAGAAAAAAAAGCCTAACAGACAACACAATTGATGGTCTAGCACACACACACACACAAAGAGGTTACATTAGCATCTTAACATAGCGGTAAAGTGAGAGAAGTGTAATAAAGTCAAGTAGAGCTAAAAGCCTTCCTGAGCAGATGAGTTTTGAGTTGTTTTTTAAAACAATTCATGGAGTCAGCTGATCTGATTAATTTCGGTAGATCATTCCAGAGTCTGGGCTATACAGTTGAAGGCCCTGTCACCCATGGAATGTAGATTAGTGTGGAGCACAATAAGATTGCCAGAATCAGAGGACCTTAGTGGGCAGACAGGCACATAGTGATGGAGAAGGTCACTGATGTAGTTTGGCACAAGGTTATTTAAGGCTTTGTAGGTTATTAGTAGGATTTTATATTGTGCTTGCTGCTACTGATTCGTGTAAGGACTCTTGCAGCTGAGTTTTGAATAAGCTGGAGCTGTGATATAAGATTAGAAGGGGCACCTGCCATCAGCGAGTTACAATAATCGATGCGGGATGTGATAAAAGCATGGACAAGTTTCTCAGTATTAGAAAAGGAGGAGAAGGAGCGAACACGGGATATGTTATGGAGGTGAAAGAAAGAAAGTTTCTTAATGTGATTTATGTGGGGGAATAAGAGAGAGAGGAATCAAAAATGACACCAAGATTCTTTGCAGTAGAGACAGGTCTGATGAGATTACCGCCAAGATGGACTGGGAAGGTGCTCATTTTATTAAGTTGCATTTTAGTCCCAATTTGCAGGAGTTCAGTTTTGTTGCAATTTAATTTTAAAGAGTTCTGCTCCATCCAGGTTTTAATTTCACTAAGGCAGGTTGTAAGCTGAATAAGCTCTGATGAAGTTCCACTTTTAACATTGAAGTAGAGTTGAGTATCATCTGCACAAAAATATTAGCCCAGTCCTACGAATAATATGACCAAGGGGAAGCATATAAATACAGAAGAGAAGAGGGCCGAGGACAGAGCCCTGTGGAACTCCTTGTGTGACTGGCGCTGAGCTGGGTCTGCTGTTGCCAAAACTAACAAACTCTTGCCTATCAGTCAGATAGGACTTGAATCACTGCAGGACAGTGCCAGAAATACCCAGCATGTTCTCCTTTCTGGACATTAGAATGTCATGTTTGACAGTGTCAAATGATGCACTGAGGTCTAATAGAATTAATATGCTGGTTTCTCCAGAGTTTGCTGCCATAAGCAAATCATTGGTTACCCGTAGCAGAGCAGTTTCACAGCTGTACCGCGCCCTGAAACCAGATTCAAAGTGTTCCATCAAGTTATTAGTGGTTAAGTAATAGGTGAGCTGGGAGGCTATAATACACTCAAGAATTTTTGACAGGAAAGGTAAGTGGGAAATAGGTTGGAAATTGTTAAGATTATTTAATCATCATCAAGACCAGACTTTTTTAACACTGGGGTTACAGAAGCGATTTTAAAAGTGAGCGGCACAGAGCCAGTGTCAAGGGATGAGTTTATTATTGTAACAGTCAGAATTATGGCATGAAGGCAGGATTTAAGTAGTGTGCTGGGGATGGGGTGCAGTACACCAGTAGTCGGCCCCATTTTACAATGCAGGTTATTAACAAACACAGATGTGACTGGTGGGAACTTACAGAAGGAGCTGGATGGAGAGGAAAACAGGGAGAGATATAAACAGATGATGTATTTATGTTGGTTGAATTATTTAGATCTTTAATTTTTTTACGGAAAAAGTGGAGGAATTCCTCACAGACTTCAGTAGAAGAGGCAGTTGGGCCAGATGTGGGTTCGAGTAGTTTTTTAACTACAGAAAACAAAACTCTTGGGTTATCGTGGCCACTTTCTATTATTATGCCATAGTGGCAATCATATGCTCACAAAATCTCAAACAATTATATTTTTGATAAAATACAATTAAACAAACAATTTATGGAAAAATCTCTTATTAACAGTTAGTGACCCTTAATTAAAGAGATCAAACTTTTAAAGTGAAGATCCATCTCTTCCCTCATTCATTGTCAGCTAAAATACAAATGTTTGGGACATTGAGAACATACAGCTGGATATTAGACATATGGATTATGCAGTGAGGGTATATTGACATTTTTCATTGATCTTTTGATATTGTTTTCTGTTTTTCAGCATTGGTCCACCTATAACCCTACTGTGTAAGAAACACTGTTATTTGTATTCTCCAAAAAAAATTGGTTTTTTTTTAGCCATTACTACAATCAACATAGTGTATGTAATAGATGATAAAAAATATCATCAAACAGTAACAAGTTATGGTGAACTCTCTTTCACCAACTGCAAGGCAAGAGCCAACCCAGAATGCAATATCTTTTCACACCAGGTTACACTCTTGCACACACTCATACTAATTCAGACTGGATAAAATAAAAGTGCACAGTAGTCTATTAAGATCAGTTTTATATAAATGCAGCTAACCAGATTTATGATAGATCTGATTTTCTATATTAAAATGCCAATTAATTGAGCAACTAACGTGTAATATTATTTCGTTAGAATAAAGTTTTTATCAAATTACTGCTCCTTTTATCTCTTACACGTGCCACTCTTATGTTAGCTACACAATTTAGGTCTCTTACATTCAGAGAGAGGGAGAGCCTGACAACATCACAAACAAAACGGTACAATCTAAGCCTGATAATCAATTTCAAACTTAGTTAATTAATAACAAGAACTGAACTATTTCTTCCTTCAAGTATGGATCAGGTGATCAGTTTACCTAAAATCTTAAGGTATATAGGAAGAAAGTATGTTGACCATCAAACTGAATTTGCTTACTTCATTTTTGTTGCACAATCTTTTTATCATAGATTCTAAATGAGCCTTACTACATGAATATGTATATTATACCTTGAATTTCTTCTTGAAAGTCTAATTTTAACAGTATTATCATATGTGGAAGTTGATTTTTTTTGCATATTTGATCAAATTTGCCAACTTACTCCCTTAAGTAAAATAACTACTTTTACAGTGTACTCACCTTTCTTATTTTTATGTTCTGCATCCAAAGCTTCAGTTACTCTTTTAACCCAAGTATCATATGACTGAGCTCTGGATTTTACACCATAAAGCATAGAGGGGAACTCCTCCAAAGCATACCTATACCTGGTAAACAATAATCAGGACCAAAATTAGTGCATTACTAGTCACACAATATGATGAGAATTATGATATTTAGACAGCGATAAAAGCTATTCAAAGTTATTAAGGTCATGCCATAAGGAAATACAGCTATAATGATATGCAAAAGTCTAGGTACCTTTGCTTAAAATATCTATTACTGTGAACAGTGAATGAACCGATCCCCAAAAGGCATAAAGATAAAGAAAAAAACAAGTCTAAGATGATACTGTTTCAAACCATGGAGACGTCAAGTAATGATAACTATCAAAACAAAAGGAGAAGCATTAATGTATATAAAAATATTCTGTGTGGGTATTTGTTATCTTGCACTATATCATATGTCATCTAGAATTACATTTTAAAGTAAAAACACTGTACCTTAGACATTTGTTTTGAACAGAGCAGTTGCAAAGGTCTACAGCGTGATGTAGGCAGACAAGCTGATCAGGATTACAGGAGCAGGTAAGTGCTGAGAGAAAGCACGTGGTCTTACATTTTTCACACTGCCGCTCTTCATCTGGAACAAGCTCAAATGCTTCCTGTTCACAGTTAATAACACCCTAGCCACATGAAAAGAGAAAACATATATAATTAGAATGCAAAATAAAATGACAATATTTGTGATTGTGATGTCATGAATAAGTCAATTTACATCTAAATTAGAATACTAAATATAGTAGAGAAACACTAACAGCTATGGAGAGTTCATCCTGAAAATTAAAACACAAAATACACAAAATAAACATGCAGAAGATTTTATTTAGAAGAATAATTTTTATTAAAGACATTTTTATTTCTTTATTGTACATATAGTTCGTGGATGCAGCTGACTTGAATTGCATGGATTTGGATTAATTTTTACGGACTTTATGGACTTTACCTTGACTAGGAACAACTGAATCTGTGGATCACGGGACAAGACCTACGAAAATTTCTTTGCACCTGGCAATCTAGGAGCCTGGGAAGATCTGTCTCCTTGATTATAGTTGCTATGTTGGTCTGCTCTCGGATTCATTTTATTGTGCTTTATGACTACGGACTGATCTAATGTTCACACCCACCTGGCTTGTGGATCTGGGGTGATCACACCTGTAAAATCTAGCATTACTTATTTGTGGCTATATGTTGGAACCTCCAAATCCTGCTACCTCCTCCTGCTATACTTTCTGCTGCTTTGCTATTGCCGCTCATCTGCGCCACTGCACCCGCCTGTCTCACCAGCTCTGCTGTGCTGTATCTCCACTGCTATCATATAAGTATTGCTCAGTATCATGCTAAAATACTCTCGTGACAAACTCTTTCATATTAAACAATTTGTTCAGAGCAAACGGTCTGACTGGAATATCCTAAAAGACACCAGTATTTTGCGGTGTCCAAAATATGTACATCGAAGGTCAGGTCACCGCACTGCTAGGCTGCGAATGAAAAGATCACAGGCGGCATTTGCTCAGGAATACGCCATCCTACTCATGTCACTGGAAACAGAAGTGAGAGTGTGCCAAATTTACAGTATGTGAAAATAAATTCCGGTCACGACTCTATGCAAAAAGAAGACTCATCAACTAATATCGCATTGCTTAATTTGAGATCTCTTAATGGCAAAGTATTAGTGCTGTCAGAATTCATAATTGACACCAAACTTGATATGCTGTATTTAATGCAGACTTGGCAAAAACTGAATGAATTTATGCCGACACCACCTGGTTACACTTTCCACACAGAGCCTCGTAGCTCAAGACAAGGCGGAGGACTTGCAGTAATTGTCAGAGTGGAGTTAAACATCAAAAGAATCCCAATTGATTGTCCATTGTCTTTCGAGTGTCTGGCTTTTAAACTAATAATGGAATCAGGTTCTGTCTTACTCATTGTTCTTTATCGTACCTTCAAAATACAATGCATCCTTTTTATCTGATCTGACTGAACTATTAACCCAGTTAAGTTCCTTTTCCCAGAGAGTCTTCTTGGTGATTTCAACATCCATATTGACATCCCCACATCTAAACTGAGAAATGAATTCCTATCCTTACTGGACTGTTTTGACATGTGTTGATTTTCCCACCCACTCCGGCGGTTATATATTGGATCTGATCTGTACATCTGGACTATCTTTTGCCAACACTAACAGCACTGATTTGCGACTCTCTGACCATAAAGCAGTACTTTTCACTGTCTCATTACCTCTCCCTCCTCTTACCTGTAAACAACAAATTTCTTACAGAAACCTTAAAAATATCTGTCCCTCTATCCTTTCTGGATCCATTTCTGATCTTTTACTGTCTTCACCTATTCCATCAACACTAGATAGTTTTGTTGACCACTATAACACAGCTCTTCATTCAGCATCAGATAAAACAGCTCCTTTAAAACATACGGAGATTTCCTTTAAGCGTTCAGCTCCTTGGTATAATTCAGAATTGCAATCTATGAAAGCAGCAAGCTGACACCTTGTGAGAATGTCACGTAAGTCTGGCCTCACCGTTCACATACAGGGTTTCTCTGACCACCAAAGAGCTTACAGAGAAGCACTAACTGCTGCCAAGACCCATTATGGCAGAATAATAGAAAGTGGCCACGATAACCAAAGGGTTTTGTTCTCTGTAGTTAATAAACTACTCCCAACCTGCATCTGGCCCTACTACCTCTTCTATTGAAGTCTGTGAGAAATTCATCCACTTTTTCCGTAATAAAATTAAAGATCTAAATAATTCAACTAACATAAATACATCATATGTTTATATCTCTCCCTGTTTTCCTACTCCATCTAGCTCCTTCCCTATGTTCTCACCAGTCACATCTGCTTTTGTTAATGACCTGCTTTGTAGGATGAGGCCGACTACTTGTGTACTGAACCCAATCCCAAACCTGTATTTATGCCATAATCCTAACTATTACAACAATAATAAATTCATCTCTTGACACTGGCTTTGTGCCGCTCACTTTTAAAACCGCTTCTGTAACCCCAATGTTAAAAAAAGTCAGGTCTTGATGATGACAATCTTAACAATTTTCGGCCTATTACCCATTTACTTTTTCTGTCAAAAGTTCTTTAGCGTGTTGTAGCATCTCAACTCGCCAACTACTTAACCTTTAATAATTTGATGGAACCCTTTTTAGTCTGGTTTCAGAGCACAGCACAGCTGTGAAACTGCTCTGCTACGGGTAACCAATGATTTGCTTATGGCAGCAGACTCTGGACAAACCAGCATATTAATTCTGGTAGACCTCAGTGCAGCATTTGACACTGTCAGACATGACATTCTACTGTGCAGAATGGAGAACATTCTCGGTATCTCTGGCACTGCCCTCCAGTGGTTCAAGTACTATCTGACTGATAGGCAAGAGTTTGTTAGTCTTGGCAACAGCAGATCCAGCACAGCACCAGTCATACAAGGAGTTCCACAAGGTTCTGTCCTTGACCTCTGCTTTTCTGTATTTATATGCTTCCCAATGGCCATATTATTCGTAGCTATGGACTGGGTTATCATTTTTATGGAGACGATACTCAACTCTATTTCAATGTTAAAAGTGGAACTTCATCAGAGCTTTATCAGCTCACAACTTGCCTCAGTGAAATTAAAACCTGAATGGAGCAGAACTCTTTAAATTTAAATTGCAACCAAACTGAACTCCTGCAAACTGGGACTAAAGTGCAACTTAATAAAATGAGCTCCTTCCCAGTCAATCTTGGCAGTGATCTCATCAGACCTGTCTCTACTGCAAAGAATCTTGGTGTCATTTTTGATTCCTTCCTTTCTTATTCCGCCCAAATAAATCACATTAAGAAACATTCTTACTTTCACCTCCGTAACATATCACGTGTTCGCTCCTTCCTCTCCTTTTCTAACGCTGAGAAACATGTTCATGCTTTTATCACATCCCACATCGATTATTATAATTCCCTACTGTACTGTACATATTAGTACAGGATTTAGCCAGGTATATTACAGTCAGTCTACTTACATGATAAAACTGTTTGTTACCTTAGAATGTAAATTTGTATCAAATGAAGAAAAAAAAATATACCAACAAATACAGTATCAGCATCACAATGCTGCATTATATGATACCTTGTCAATCTTGTGCAATACGCCTGCTAATCACTTGACAATGCATTGTACACTGGCTATGGTGACAAGGTAACCAGCTCACCTAGAATGTTAAGAATGTTTTTTCTATATAGAGGCTGGAAACTTGATGAAAATAATTATGCCTAGTTTTCCTCACTTTCTATCAATATTGGCTCCAAAAGCAATATGGTTTAGTTTTGATAAAGATATGGATTAAATAGCATTTCTAGATTAAACAAATTTCAAACAATTTCCTCTATGATTATTTCAGGAGATGAGAAAAGAATCTTTCAATTGGATTTTCATGTAAGGAGTGGAACTCAGCTATTTGTTAAATTTACTCATATTCAATTTGTGGAAAATACGCTATAGAGCAGCCAAGAACCGTAAATTGTGCACACAAATCTTGTCTAATACTGTCTAAAATGCACCCAGGACAAGATTCAAATTGTGGACAATGTAAGCAGGTTCATGCCTCAACAGTGGTTCTCAACCAGTAGTACTGCTAAGAACAAACTATAATAATCCATCCATCCATTATCCAACCCGCAACATCCCAACTACAGGGTCACGGGGGTCTGCTGGAGCCAATCCCTGCCAGCACAAGGCGCAAAGGCAGGAAACAAACCCCGGGTGGGGCGCCAGCCCACTGCAGGGCGCACACACACACACACACTAGGGACAATTTAGGATCGTCAATGCACCTAACCTGCATGTCTTTGGACTGTGGGAGGAAACCAGAGTACCTGGTGGAAACCCATGCAGACAAGGGGAGAACATGCAAACTCCACGCAGGGTGGACCCGGGAAGAGAACCTGGGTCTCCCAACTTGCAAGGCAACAGCGCTACCCACTGCGCCACCGTGCTGCCCAACTATAATAATAACTAATAGTTTTAATAGTTCATTGCTAACATAATGTTAAACAAAGTACAAATGATTAATTATACTAAATATCTTTCTATCTAATTCACAATTGACTCTTTACTTTCTATGATCACAGTAATGAAGTTGCATACAAACTAATTTACTGAAATACATTTGGAAAAATAACTTGTGGATTTTCATTAAATTAAATTTAAACACGGACAACAAATCCACAACCATAGGTTTATAGGGGCATTATTGTCATGAATACAGTGAAATTCTTACTTGCATGTACTAATTAACAAATATATTCAACACCATCATTTTATGATTCAGGAGAAACACTCACCATATGAAAAACTGCATCCCTCAGTCGTTTTTCCTCATCAATCATTTCCCCCATTTCCTTGAAGACTGCTGCTGCCAGCTCCACGTCTAAACTGTCGGGGTTGGCAGCCATCTTGCAAAGAAGCTCCTCATGTGAAAAAACACAGTATCGACGAAGGCGACGATAGTGAGAAACACACTGTCTGCCCAAAGGTAACTGAATAAAAAGATAACATACTTTATGTACATATCATATTTTTTACAGCTATCTCTGAATTGATATGAACTTAAAAAATAGAAATAAAACAAAGGAAACAACTTTAACTTTAAAAAACAAAAAAACAAACAAAACAAATCTGCTACTGCCAAGTGGAAATAAGACACATTTTTATCCCAGGAAAATAAAAAAAATTGCCAATTTGTCAGGAAGGCAAAAATGTAGATAGGAAGTAGCTAAAAAAAAGTTAGATATGGATGAATTGTTAAGTGTCTTCAAAGACAGCAGAGTATGAAGAATCACAAATGGTAGCCAGGGAGCATAAACATTGATCTAAATAGAATATAGCATCATTAGTGTCATACTTTGGTATCATAACTTGAGTATAAACTGTTCAAGTTAAGATATGCAGTTTGTTACACACAAATTTGGCCATAGTTCCTGATCCAACATTTTTTATCCAGATATGCAAACTGACCTTGAGGAGAATGGATATGAATCTAAATCCAGTCATTGTCTGTTTGGAGTTTGCCTGTTCTCCCAATGACTGAAAAGGCTTTTCCTCACATATATACACAATATATGTTATGGGAGTCTCATTTAATGCTAAGAGTCTACTGTAATTAATTTAGCATGGATGAAGCATTTTTAAAACATTGAAAACTTATTTCTTTCAAACAAAGCAAATATATTTTCATCCTTGGGAAAACTATGTTTCACAAAATGTTGCAATGCTTTGTTTTGTTATTCTGTTTGCAAGTTAATGGGGGCATCTGAAATGCTGGGGGAGTGGACAAGGAGTAATAAAGTAATACAATTCCAACATGTACCTGTACCCCTGAAAACAAGGCTGAGTCAGCTGACATGTTAAATAATATGAGAGTGAAACCAGCTACAAAAAGAAAAGGAGTGCTTCACTCCAACCTCCTATATCCTTTTAAGTCATGAGATAATACACCTAATTCACATAATTCCATACTACTGTAGAAGCTTCTTAAAACAGTGCATTCTATAAACGTTGGATAAAAAAAAAAATATATATATATATATATATATATATATATATATATATATATATATATATACATATATATACATACAGTATATATATATACACATATATACATACATAAAAATACACATACATACATACACACACACTATATATATATATATATATACACACACACACACACACACACAGTGCTGTGAAAAAGTATTTGCCCCTTCCTGTTTTTTTTTTTGCATATTTGTCACACTTAAATGTTTCAGATTTAAAAATTTAAATTTAAATATTAGATAAAGATAACCCAAGTAAACACAAAATGCAGTTTTTAAGTGTTGATTTCATTTATTAAGGAAAAAAAAACTATTCAAACCTGTGGTTAATCACATTTTTTGGAAATCTGAGTTCAATTTCACTAGCCACACCCAGACCTGTCCAATCAACACTTCAGATAGCTAGCTCTGCTCAAACAGAATCTTCTTTGCTCTACTGCAGATAAATTGACCCTGTTCTCCTGCAATTGCAGCCTTTATAAAAGGACAGCTCTTTCTTGCTCACCTTTCCTAATTTGGACCCTAAGGGCTGGTTTATACTTCATGCTTAGAACACATACGTGCATGCATCTTAGCTGCCACGTATTCCCAACGTTCATTTGACGTGTCCTCTGAGCACATCCTCAGAAATTAACATGCCATGTGCGCACATTGCACTACCAACAAAAAGTCGGGGGGCACAGTGTGATCAAGTTGGAACGTAATGTCAGAGTCTCTGTTTAATATCTACAGGTGACAGAAAGCTGCTTTGCAAATCCCACAAGATCGATGTGCATGCTTTGATGTTTAATGAATGGTTCAAGGTAGTGAAACATAATGCCATCATACACATGCATTTGTGGTGCTTTTATATTCAAATGTCACATATTCCCCAACGTAATGACACAATACATTTTTATTTTTTTGCACCTTCACAACAGCATCACAATGTACGGCCACAGAGAAAAAATTTAAGGACACTGTGAAAAGGAAATGTCAGCTTTAATCTTGAAATGTCCACTTTACTCTCGAAATTTATTTTATCATTAAAGTAGACCCCCATAAATGTCATCTTAAAACCGATCCAATTGTTAATCACTACATGCTTCTGGGGCTTCCTCCTGAACTGACAGCAACGGCAAGCAGCAACTGCAGCACAAAACACATTTATGATATTCCAGCTCTCTGCACATTTAGAATCCTTGTGTTTATACTTGATATCACTTTCAAGATAAAATGCATTAAAGTATGTACATTATATTTTACAGATAAATTGTTAACTTCATGCAAATAATGAATACTGTTAATAATTACACATGGGGACGCAGCATGGAGGTAGCATGATAGCGTTGCTGCCTTGCAGTAGGAAATCATGTTCCTGGTGTTCTCTGCCTGGAGTTTGCATGTTTTCCTGGTGGGATTCCCATTTCCTTCCAAAGACATATAGGTTTGGGGATTTATTAACGCTAAAATGACACTTGCATAGCAGTAGTGTCCACTGTAGCACACGCAATTGGAACGCAAGCAGTGTGCAGTTTATACTTGTGTGCGTACCTTATGTAAATCTGGAAGATTCCACCAAGTAGCAGTTCGAGATATCATCACAGTGAGAAAACAACGCTCAGCTTCGCTGTGTTTTGAATTGCTTGAAACATCCATTAAATTTCCAGGACACCTTGCCACAATATCTCTGAAAATGATGGATGTTTAATGATAATCCAGGGATGTGCCATTCCAGCAAGCATTGGGCACGAGGCAGAAACAATCCCTGGTCGGGGCATCAGCTCATCAAAAGGTGAAAACAAGCACACACATACACTACCGACATTTTAGAATCACCAAGTCCCCAAACTTGCACATTCTTGAAAGGAAATCGGAGCACACTGTGGAAACACACCAGGGATGTAACTCTCTATGAGGCAACAGCTTTACCTCTCCACCACTGTGCCGCTTGTTTAATTATTAACAGTATTATTTAAATAAAGTTAACGAATTATATGTAAAATGTAACATACATGCTTTAAACAAATTTCATCTTGAAAGTGATATCAAGTATATCAGGATTCTACATGTGCACAGAGCTGGAATATTATAAATTTAATGTGTTTTGTGTAGTAATCACTGTGTGTTGCTGCTGCTGTCAGTGTAGGAGGAAGCTCTAAAAAACACGTTGTGGTTAAAAAGTGGCTCAGTTTTAAGATGACGTTTACTACATTTTACTTTAATGACAACATAAACTATGAGTTCCACTCTATCCTTTTTCATCACCATGTACCTAATTTTTCTTCTCTGTGGCTCAAATATGCCCCTGTTAATGCTGATGCTGTTGTGAAGTTGGAAAAAAAAAAAAGACAACACAGAACCTTGTATGTCAGAAGTTTAAAATGTGTGCAATGGGGAATATGCAACACTTGTATTGCCTATGCAAGAAATAGATGAAGAAAACCATCATGAATATATTTGTATGTCACTATTTAGGTTTGATGATTTCTTCACTGCATTCTTCAAACATCGAAGCATGTACATTGATCCTGTAGGATCTGCAAATCGGCTTGCTGTCACATGTTGATAGTAAAAAGGTACTCTGATGTCACATTTCAACTTGAACACACTGCACCCCTTGATTTTTTTGCTGGTACTGCAACTTGCACACGTGTCACATTCATTTCTGAGGACATGCTCATAGGACAGGTCAAATGAACACTGGAAACTTGTGCCAGCCATAGTGCATGCATGTACGCATTCTGAGCATGAAGTATAAATCGGCCATTAGTGTTACCAATTGCCAAGGTGGAAAATGGTTTCCATCTTCACACTTCTTGCACAAACAGAAAACACATATGTATATTCCAGAAAATAAAGGCACTCAAAAATAAGAAAAACATTAAACAATCACTAACCAACAGAAACCTGGTCAGGACACCAGCTTTAAACTTATGTAATGTTTTCTACTCACATCCGCATGCAAAAAGCTGTGCAGGCTAGAAATGGCTTGAACACACAAACAGATTCCCTGAAGGTAATCAGTATAATACTATAAATTGAATGCTAAAATTTCAGCAGACAAAACCATCATTACTGACGGGGACGGACACACACACACACACACACACATACAGTCACTCAGAATTGACCGTTGTATGGGGAGAACTTGGACACTGATTTACATATGCATTTTGTCAGATATTAAACACACTATAGGAAATAATTGTTCCTTTACAGATATGCGAGCATGCTTTTTGATTTCTTAGAAATTCATATTACATATGCAGTTTGAAATTATCCTCTAAAATTATAGATAAAAATTATATGTTCCAAGTATCTGAAACCATTTCACATAATTATTTTATTTTTCTTTTTTTAATCTTGTCCTTTTGAATCTGTGCAAGATTATAGTTCAATTTACCTGTGACATTTTCATATATTATGTATTTGTTATCTTTTAATACAAATTCAGCACTATAGCCTAGCAATTCTAGATATCAATTTTAATCCCATATTCTGTTCTTTTGATTTTTTGCTTAACTAACATAAAATGATACACCTTTAGCCCATCCCACCAGGGTGAATTTCATAAGTGTTTAAATTTCAAGGTCAAGGTAAACAGAAGAAAAGAATAGCTGTCCATAATATAAAGCTCACGTAAGATAACAAAATGAAAGTTGTGAAAAACCATCTTTTACACCAATCAGTTACAACATTTATTAATTAAACCCTTTCTAATTTGCAATGGTGATGGACAGGCTGACAGACGAGATTAAACAGGAGTCCCCGTGGACTGTGATGTTTGCTGATGACATTCTGATCTGTAGCGAGAGTAGGAAGCAGGTTGAGGAGACCCTGGAAAGGTGTAGATCTGCTCTGGAGAGGAGAGGAATGGAGGTCAGTAGGAACAAGACAGAATACATGTGCGTGAATGAGAGGGAGGTCAGTGGAATGGTGAGGATGCAAGGAGTTGAGTTGGAGAAGGTGGATGAGTTTAAATACTTGGGATCGACAGTACAGAGTAATGAGGACTGTGGAAGAGAAGTGAAAAAGAGAGTGCAGGCAGATGCTCTGTCCCAGTCATCTATCCATCCCAATGTAGCCCTTGTCAGAGTTGCTCAGATCCTTACGATTTCCCACTTTTCCTTCTTCTACCACATGACCTTCAAGAACTGACTGTTCACTTGCTGCCAAGTGTATCCCATCCCTTGATAATTGCTCCCATCCCTTCACCTCTCAGTAGCTTTAACGTTGTGGCTGATTGGTGTATTTGTTGAACAAGCATGTGCTATTAAATGAAGACTAAAAAATCAAGTCAGTACTTTAAACATCAACCACCAATTTCAATTCAGTCATAATATTCAGACATTTTCTCAAACCAGTTCCAACATAAACTTTATTGTAATCTATTAATTTGAAACTAAAAATAATTTAATGCAATATTTTTTTTACTGTTTTCAAAAAGACTATCACTCTCATTAATCAAGCCACAGATTTGCACAAATAAATAAACCATGGCTCTGTCTGAAAAATCTTGCTATTTGAGAGATGCTTACTGAGGCTAAAAGAAACATTAGCACGATCATGTTATGCTTGTGAAGCTCTTCAATAATGTGCGAATAGGACATTAACTTAACTGCAGATTGCTAGATATTATTCAGTTCAATACCTGTTAGGTCTTTAGCAAGTTTAAATGAAAATTTGAATACAATACTTGTCCTGACTGTAACATCTCCGATTCATTGTCTATCATTAATCAACAAACAAACAAGCACAGCACAAGAGACTCAAACCTGTCCATATTATTAATGTTTAAACCTAGAATTTCCACTATGAATCAGCATTGAATTCTTTAACAAATATTGCCTTCAGTGAAGTCTGTTTTATGAAGCTTAAACTCAAGTCCTCATCAAGAAGAGGCTTAATATAAAAGAAGCTTGAAGCTAACATTACAAAAAATGCAGATGGCTGTGTATAGCCAGAAGTTGATCTTCTGGGATATAAAGTACCATTTTAAGTGTGGTCCATTAGGCCACATTGACATTTTGTGCAAATGTTTAGCTGTCTACTAACATTTTTAACAGTTGATTTTCACAAAGCTCTGAAACAGGACATGGGAGAATATAAAAACAAAAGATTGCATTCATAACCCCCTATAAGTTGAGTTCAACTGAAATAAAGATTCATTCAACATATAAACTGTAGTTAAATATAAACAGTGAATTTTATGCCACACAACATTCTCTAGTTTTACACAGAAAAGCAAAATCTACCTTATAAACTCTCTTGCCCTTACCAACAACTGGATACCAGCACTGAACAGTTCTGTCCAAGACATTATTAACATTAGCAGTGGAATGTGTATGTTAAACAAAATATCCATCCATCCATCCATTTTCTAACCCGCTGAATCCGAATACAGGGTCACGGGATGTTAAACAAAATAAGTCTTGGAAAAAGTTTTTAATTAAATTTTATTAAATAAATCAGTCTCACAAAAAACACTACATAAACATCTTAACATATAAACTGAGGTAGCATGTTGTAAAACATTGATGTTTTAAGAGCTGCATCTTATTTAATTTACATTATTTGAGAGCCGGAAGAAATAATACCACTGTAATAAGACTGGTACATCAGATCAGAGGCTTGTACTGTATGCGATTCTAATTTACTAACATGTTCACAGTAATTTTCTTTATGAGTGACAGGTAATCTGTTCAATGAATTACAGTAATCCCTCCTCGATCGCGGGGGTTGCGTTCCAGACCTCCCCGCGATAGGTGAAAATCCGCGAAATAGAAATCATATGTTTGTATGGTTATTTTTATATATTTTAAGCCCTTAGAAACTCTCCCACACTGTTTATAAATATTCTCTGCACAGTTATACAGTAAACCCTTATTTATCGCGGTTAATCCGCTCCAGACAGATATGAATTTTCACGAAGTAGGATTCTTTATTTATAAATCTTTATTTATGAATATTTTCGCAGTTAGAGCATAGAAAACTTGTTTACGACTTTCTAAATACGATTTTAACATTATTAGAGCCCTCTAGACATGAAATAACACCCTTTAGTCAAAAGTTTAAACTGTGCTCCATGACAAGACAGAGATGACAGTTCTTTCTCACAATTAAAAGAATGCAAACATATCTTCTCTTCAAAGGAGCGCCTTCAGGAGCAGAGAATGTCAGAGAGAGAGAAAAGTAAACAAAAATCAATACGGCTGTTTGGTTTTTAAGTAAACGAAGCACCGCGATAAAGCCGCCGAAGTGAAGGGATAAATGTGAAGGTAGTCTTTTCAGCATTTTTTAGAGGAGCATCCGTATCTTCTAAGCTAACAGCCTCTGTGCAAACAGCCCCTCTGCTCACACCCCCTCCGTCAGGAGAAAAGCAAACAATCAAAAATCAATATGGGCTGTTAGAGCTTTGAAATGTGCGAACGTATATCATTGAGGAGTTTTATTTAATATGTAATACGTGCTCTGATTGGGTAGCTTCTCAGCCATCCGCCAATAGCATCCCTTGTATGAAATCAACTGGGCAAACAAACTGAGGAAGCGTGTACCATAAATTAAAAGACCCATTGTCCGCAAAAATCCGCGAACCAGCGAAAAATCCGTGATATATATTTAGATATGCTTACATTTAAAATCCGCGATGGAGTGAAGCCGCAAAAGTCGAAGCGCGATATAGCGTGGGATCACTGTAAATGAAAATGCCATACTAATTTATTTATATCTATGTTAATATATTAGCTTTATATTTTAACATAGGAGGCAGATGAACCAACAAGGAGGACTGTATGGATAAGTAGCCTGGAGTGACTGGAATCCCTGCTGGGATAGATTGTATTCCCTTTACTAACTGGAAAGCCTTAATGGGTGAATGGTGCGGCACATTCCGCCCAGGATGGTTGCTGCTTCCTTTTCCGGTCGGGAGGACTTAAGGGAAGGATAAAGGGAGACTACTTCTCTGGGCTGTGTGCCCCTAGCACCAGGTGGTGACATCCATCTGTAGGGATTCCCATGTGTGTACTTGTAGGGCTACCCAAGAATCATAGTCCCGATTGGCAGCCCTGCTATGTTTTCTGGCTGCCGCCATGGGGACCTACTTAGGGAGGACATCCCTATTCTACAGATGGAACATTCTTACATCAGTCAATATTATAGTAGAGATGCCCATCAGGTACTACAGCTCCCAAGAAGTCCCTTACATGCACACAGGGCCTAAAGAGGGATGTATCTACTTGGAACATGGGGGTAGCACACTGCATTGAGAGGCAGACTCCCTCCACCCTTCCATTAAGTCCTACTGACCTGGAACGGAAGCAGAAACCCCCCTGGCCAGGGTGTGCCTCCATCCACACCATCCATCCATGAAGGCCTCCTGCCCAGATAATGGAACATCATCTATCCCAGTAAAGATTCAAATTACTCCAGGCTGCTCAACCATACAGGCCTCCAAATCAGGTAGGAGACCCACACCCATCCTGGCGGGATGCTAGCCCAACTGCATGCATATATATATATATATATATATATATATATATATATATATATACACTAATAAAAGGCAAAGTCCTCACTGACTGACTGACTCATCACTAATTCTCCAACTTCCTGTGTAGGTAGAAGGCTGAAATTTGGCAGGCTCATTCCTTACAGCTTCCTTAAAAAAGTTGGGCAGGTTTCATTATACGCATAATGGTCAGAACTAGAAGCTATTTTTCTCCATTTACTGTAATGGAGTTGAGCTCAAAAGCCGTGGGGGGCGGAGTTTCGTGTGACATCATCACGTCTCTCACGTAATCACGCATTACGTAGAAAACCAGGAAGAGCTACAAAAAGCGCTGAAGAAAACATGCATTATATAATTAAGAAGGCAGCGAAACAATTAGAAGTGAGCGAGTGACATATAAAACATATTCAGTGGCTCACGTGAACTAACGCAGTGCGCAGACAAAAAGCAGCAGTTCCAAAGAGTGCTGAACAAAAAAACGAATTACACTGCTATGCTCAAATAGACAAACCGCACGCCGTGGCGCAATAGTAGAGGCTTCGCCTCTAGCGCTGACTTCCGAGGTTCAATTCCCGAGAGGGGATACACTAAGTATGTACGCGCGCTTCTCGATTCATTTTAGCCTCGCATCCGCTTGGTTTGAGTCGTATGAAAAAAATATGCGGTTAACGCAGAAAGACAGATCACCAATTGAAGCTTTATGAATAATGGATACTTTATTCGAGATCAATGATTGTTTTGGTAAAGCCATAATCAGTGTATTCATTAGATCAGTGTTTCCCAAACTCGGTCCTGGGGACCCCCTGTGGCTGCAGGTTTTTGTTCAAACCGGATTCTTAATCAGTGACAACACCTGATAACACTGATTTCATTTAATTAGCTGGTATTTTTTTTTCTTTTATTCGACATTGAGAAAAGCACAGCAGCATGATTTTTACATTTATAAGACATTTATAAATATTTGTGCTTTTGCCATAGATTTAAATGCTTAACTCTCTTTTGTTGATTTCATTATACTTTGCCCTTTCTCTGTGCAGTTTTTCCCCATTCGTTGTATCTTAATAATGACAATTTAAAACAAGCAGATCAGACACCCAGGCAAACAACACTGAATAATCAAAGGCTACAACTACTTTAGAGTCAGACCCACTAATTAGTAAATAATGGATTAATTAAACAATTAGAACACCTAGAAAAGTAGAATGAAAATCAAGATGAAAATACTGTTAAAAAGAAAACAAAAAACATTCCTATATAACTGCTTGGTACATTTTAATATTTTTTTTTCGCAAACTTAGTTTTCTAATTTCTATATTAGTTCCCTAAACACAGAACTTGGGAAATATCAGTTCACTTAATTAGCCCAGGAGTTCAATTAAAAAAAGAAGCTGGTTGGATCAAAAACCTGCAGCCACAGGGGGTCCCCAGGACCGAGTTTGGGAAACACTGCATTAGATGAACGGTAAAAAAGTAAGAGCGAGGGGAGGGTAACTTATTGAGGCACACAGGCAAAACCACAATAGCACGCGGGCTCAATGTACTGTAGTACGTGTCAACTCGATCTGAATTGCACAATCACATTAGAAAAAATATTTCTTTTCAAGTTCTATTTAGTCCATATGTGTCAAACTCAAGGGCCACATCCGGCCCGGCGTGTAATTATATCCAGCCGCGAGATCATTTTATATACTGTATTATTGTTATTAATGGCCCGGGGATATGAAGCGCTGGTAACACGATAAACTACAGATCCTATAATGCAGCGCTTCAGCTGCCTTGCCGAACACTTACCGCGTTAATCAAGTCTAGCTTAAGATGCTGAAAGTTATTGCGAAGCTAGCCCACACGATGCCGAAGAGAAAAAGTGATTCTGAACATAGAGCCTTTAAAAACCGATGGGACGCTGAGTATATGTTTACTGACATTGCCAGTAAACCTGTGTGTCTCATTTGTGGAGCTAATGTGGCTGTAATTACAGAATTTAATCTAAAAACGGCACTATGAGACAAAACATCAAGATAACCTGAAAGACCTGAATGCAATGCACAAGATACAGAAAGCAGAAGAGTTAAAGAAGAATCTGACACTTCAGCAGACGTTTTTACCCGTGCAAAATCACAGTGTTTTCAAGTGAAGCTACTTTAATGGGAGACACAAATGCACCAGTGCAACTTGCCCCACTTTCCCTTTTGCCAAGTAATCTTGAACCAAATCGGCACAGCGGTGTTCCCAAATACGCACTTTGCTGATAAACTGAGCGCACTGCGCACTGAGATAGCACAGCGCTTTGGTGACTTTGAAGAACAAAAAAAGAATTTTGAGTTGTTTCGCAACCTATTTGTTGTCGATGTGGAAACTGCACCTGTGCAGATTCAGATGGAGGTGATTGAGCTGCAGTGTAATGGCACACTGAAGGCAAAGTAAGATACTGCACGGCCCGCACAGTTTAATCACTCTATTCCCGCACAAATGCTCCAGCTCTGTCTACATGCGGCTCGAACCTTGTGCATGTTTGGTAGCACATATCTGTGTGAGAAGCTCTTCTCAGTCATGAAGACTAACAAAACAGCACACAGGAGTTGCCTCACTGATGAGCACCTGCAGTCCATCCTGAGAATCTCCACAACACAGAACCTCACACCAAACATAAACGAACTTGTTGCCAAAAAAAGATGCCAGGCGTCCAAATCTGATAAAATGACATAAGAGCAAAGACAACTGAATGATTTGATTTGTTATTGCTGAAAAGAACAAATTTTATTTATATTACCAGGTTTTGTTATGCACCATGTTCTTATTTGAATTTGTATAATTTTGACAGGATATATTTTTATGGAGAGCAAAATCTTTTGGGATATTTAAAATTTAAGTTTATTTTTTATATAAAATTACATAAGAGTAAAGAAATTTGAATGTTTGTTCTTTTAATGTTCACTTTATTTCTAACTTGTATAATTTAGACAGGATATATTTTTATGGAAGTTATTTAAGGTTTGAGTTGATTTATTCCGGAATAATATATTATTAATAATTTTGTCGACTAAATAAAAATTCCTTCTATTTAAAATTTAAATAGAACTTGAACAGATACGATAGTTCATAATATCCACGCAGACTTGCACGTAAGAGCGGGAGTATGTATATATATGTGTGTATATGTAGATATGTATATATATACATATATATATATGTGGATGTATGTGTATATATGTATGTATATATGTATATATATATCTATATCTATGTATATATGTGTGTGTGTGTATATATATATATATATATATATATATATATATATATAGTATATATATATATATATACACATATATGACAGCAACACTCATCACTCACAACAGTGACAAAACAATTACATTGACAATCATGTTACGTTATTTTCAAAATGTTTCCTTTTCTTTTTCATTACTTCTTTAACACACTACTTCTCCGCTGCAAAGTGCGGGTATTATAAAATAAATAAAACTAATTATAAATGTATTTTTTTAATGAGTAAAATTAAAATGCACCTGCATCCAGGCTAAGGTTCACTGTTACTACTTGGCTTTGAAGAATTGCCTCCCATGCATACAGTATTCCATTGTGAAACATCTCTACATTGACAACTCCAGTGTACGAATTATGAAAAAGTAATTAAAACATTAATCCAAAGCATCTAATTAAACATTCATTTATCAAAGTAAGCAAAAAAGCAACTGAAGAATATTAAAAATTACATTATTTACTGGCTTCTGTACACATTATATTTGAGTTACATCACCTCTTAGTAAAAAATATTAAAACTGAGCACCTAGACACAAGTTCACAATATTCTTTCAGCCAGAACATTTGTAGATTGCTCACATTATACTAAATATGCAATAAATACACATAATTTAACCTAAAACAATATCATCTTAACAAAGCCAAATCTAAAGTAGAATAGCACGATGACCTTGAAGCTGATGTGTTTTGGGATTACCTGCCCTTCCTTAGAACCAGACATTATAAAGACCATTAAAACAAATTTTGTAGACCAATGTCTAACAGAATTTTACATTTTTTTTATAACGATTTATGGAGGGAGATGATTAATAGATGTTAATGATTTAATGGTTGACTAAAGTCAGGAGGCTGAAATTATTTTAGCATGTCACTAACAGATCTCCAATATCTAAACTTCCATTTTGGGAGAATAAACCAACCTTAAGAACAAGAAGGGGTGACAACTCTGAAATATGTTAGATATGTTGGCCTTAAGGACATTCAGATATTTGACACTTGCTTGATCCAGAAATATCTAGATTTCACTATTTCAAGACATCTTAGCTTCAACTGCAATTGCTCAAATATATTTGAAATTGATCTGAATCAATGAGTACTGCAATATTTGTAAATGTGTGCTCAAATTTAATGTTACTAAGAAGCAAATTAATTTAAAATGAATGTTTAAGGAATCAGTAAATATTGCAGGTTTTCTGTATTATAAGTTTGCAGCATGAAATAATTACTCTGATTCACTACTGGTAGTTCTTTTAAATCAGTAACCCAACACCAGTGCTTTCTACCTTGAGTAAAGCTACCAAGGCCCAAGGCCCAAGTCCCCTGGTGGCACCACACAAGTTAGAATCGCTGGCCATGATTGAATTAACTAATGATCAAGACTTTGAAAAACTATTTTTTCTGTATTAACCTAAGAGCATTAATAATTAAGAGAAAACAAATTAAATCTAAATAGGCTAATAGCACTGCTCTTTTAAGATTATTCTTCATTTTTCTAAATGAAGAAATAGCCTGCAAATATTAACCGTGTGTATGTCTTTATGTAAGTGCATATAAACGTACAAAATACAAATTATTTAAAGAGCAAAGAAGTAACTGGCTTTTTGGAACTGCTGCTTTCAATTACCATGAAAAGACCTAATGTAAACGGATTAACTTGTTTCCCATAACTAAATTTTGAATGAACACCTTTTATAGCGGAAACACTTGTTTTAAACCTTTCTCTTCAGTGAGGCAATTTTTTTATATAGAATTTGACACCCAGCCAATCTCTATTTTTGAGAGCTTGTGGTTCATTTTGGATGCAGGCCTCACACTCTCTCTTTCCTGGCACTTTAAATATATTTATAAATTTGGCCAAATGTTTTTCCACTGCTCTTGTTTCTTCTTCACTCCACATTGTCCTCTTCACTCGTTTACGACCTAAAAATTGCACCAGAAAATTCCAATTAGCAGAATATAAACTTCTGTATAGCTTAGTTAAAAAAGAATCTTTATTGTAGGACTGATGTGTACTCACCTTGGCAAACACTGTTAACTTTTGTTTCCTGAACTTGGCCCTGTGCTCGTTTCATCTGCTTTTGCTTTACTTGCATTTCTAAACACAACATAAGCAATTATGTTACAAAATTTCAAGAATTATTTAACCTAATTAATTTAACAAAATTTTATCAAATCATTTTAGGAATAGTTAGAAAGCAATAAACTTTAACACCAATGGATTTACAAAGTAAGGTGAAATGTATAAGAGCTTACCTGCTTCACCTTCATGATCACTTAATTCTTCCTCACTTTCTGATGTTTCATTTTCAATCACTACTTTTTCTACAGTAAAAAAAGATCTTTTAATAAAAGTCAAAGAAAAAATAGGAACTACAGTGGAACCTCGGTTCACGAACGTCTCGGTACACGTACAACTCGGTTTACGACCAAAAAGTTCGCCAAACTTTTGCCTCAGTTCACGACCAAACACTCGGTATACGAACAAGCCAGTTTCCCTTTCGGTCTGTACATGTTCAGTCTCTCCCTATGCATTTCCTGTGCAGCGAGCAAGAGAGAGAGCGAGAGAGCGCAACACACACACACACACACAGGCAGCACGCGCACACACACACAGGCAGCGCAGAAAGAGCATGACACACACACACAGTGCGAAATGTGCACACACACAGGCAGAGAGAGGCAGCCCGAGATGCAGACACACAGGCAGCGAGACACACACACACACACACACACACACACACAGAGGCAGCACGAGATGCAGACACACAGGCAGCACGAGAGAGCGCGACACACACACACACACACACACACAGGCAGCGTGAGATGCAGACACACAGGCAGTGCGAGAGAGAGCTGGACGCATTAAGGTAGGAAGGTAGTTAAAGAATGCTGCAATGTTATTTTTTTTGGTGGTTTATTAAATTACGGATTTTTTTTTTCAAATGTTCATTTTTTTCCCTGTGCTTAAAACTTATTAAAAAAGTGCTTTTAGCCAGCAGTTGGTAGCGCTATAGCGCAAACTACTGCAGTGTTAGTTTTCTCTGTTGTTCAAGGTTTTCTCAGTGTTATTAAATGTTTTTACATTTAGTTTACTATTACACTGTGCATTCTATGGTTTAATTAACTATAACAGTTTGTACGGTCTGGAACGGATTAATTGTATTTACATACAATCCTATAGGGGAAATTGCTTCGGTTCACGACCAAATTAGTTTACGACCAGAGTTTTGGAGCGAATTATGGTCGTGAACCGAGGGTCTACTGTACTTTTAAATACATCACTATACACGATAGTCAAATACAAAACTGAACTTTGAATACTCAGAAGGAAAGTAAATGCTTACAAAAATAAAATTGGTTCAGGAATTCTGGTAGAGATGTCCACTAGTTAGGAATGTAATTAGTTTGGTATTATCTAAATCTTGTTCACTTCAAGTGGACTAGGGCCATTAGGTTAGGTTAACTTCAGAGTATATCTGTCTTTATTGAAAAAGTGGGTTTCTACAGTACACTAATTTATCAGCATGTGAGGTATACTTCAACATCATACATTTTGGAACATATTTGTATAACCAAAGTGGAAGTGGAAAGGAGGAGGTGCCCTTGTCATGTCAAACATGACAGATCTGCCAAAATTCCTAACTATTTTTACATTTACAAGTGTTGTGTTTGCTATGCAGTATGCCAAGTTTGGCTATGCATATGTATACACGAAGGCAGATAGAGAGACAGAAAATGGTCATTACCAGTTGGAACAATGGCGATATCCTCCAGATTTTATCTTTTAAACTCTCCAAGGCACCCAGTTTCTAGGGCTAAGATAATTTTGCTGATCTTAGCCAACTGTAAAGTGCCTTCTGGGAGACGATAGTATTGCATATGCACTCTAATGTCATGCCCAAGGAAATCAGCCAGCTGAATCAAATCTGTATCGTTCAAGTTAAGGACTTTTGACAGAGTTGCCACATGTTTTCCAAGTTTGGTCGATGAAAGTGTTTTAGGACTTTTTATTCCACATCCGTTGGCAAAAAGCCGAATACAATCAGATCCACGAAAATGAGATACAGCCAAAGGTCTTGCAAACATATAGTTATTGTCACATGGCACACCACAAACTTCTCTGGTTTCTGCAAGCAACTTCATTGCTCTGTGCATAGCAGTATAGGAACCTTCTTTTCAAGCTTGCCTTTAATTTCAATTCTGATGAAGAGATGGCAAAGCTTTTGTGAGCAAGAGCAACATCTCCATGCAAATCAGATACATCTCTTAACAAAAAGGTATTTAGAAGCATTCTGGAAACTTCTCCTTGTCTTCTGCGATTAAACAAAATAATATGTGTTAAAGTGACATTTGCAAGATTTGCCCAGTTCCTTGCAGAGGCCTTCAGCTAGAAGATTTCTGTAATTTTTTTCTTGTTTGTCATAAACATTCAAATGCATTTTTTTCACATCTTTGGTAAAAGGTAAAAGCTGAGGTGCATTCCACGTTGACTCTCTCAAACATCTTAGGGCTACAGACGAAATTAGCTCATTCCACTGGGTTTCATACATTTTTCAGAAGCTTTGGGAATTTTTACCATCATTCTACCACTGCCTGGGCTTGCGGCCAAGCTTCAGTGCTAATGAAGGAGTTTTCATTGTGCCATTCTCCTGGTTGTACCCAGCAACATATTTCACTGCTGTTACTACATGTGGAAAGCTAGATGGAATTATGAAGTCTATATATTTTGCAATGGTGTTATTCGTCTTGCACATAAAAACAAACAACCAAGCTCTCTAATCTTCTGACGAATGTATTCATGTTTAGATATGTCTGAACCAAGCCTGTTAACGAGATGTCGTGCCATTTGTAAAATGCAGGGATCCTTCTTGACAATAAGTGAAATGTCGTCTTGTATCATTTCATTCATTAGCTTCCAAAGGCCATTGTCAACACCAGGAGGCACAAGTTCAGCAAATACACACAAAGACTGGACCCTATTTTTTCCAGGTTTTGGTTGGTCACGCTTTCTAAGCTTGCAATGTTTCATGTGTCACCAAAGATTGTTTCTTAAAAAAAAAAACCCTGACAATTTAAACAATGCATAAAATCTTTAGATGGCAAACAATTTCTAGGTTGTCTTTGAGGTGTGAGCATTCCTTTCCCCATTTTTAAAACTTCCATATTGTGAGCAAAATTGCCTCTGATTTGAAGAAGATCTATTTTAAAGTCTTCTTTCTTTTGATTTTCTTGGAAACTGGAGAGCTTTAGCAACTTCAGTCTCATTGTAATGAATTTGTTCAATATGCCTGGCAATTTTTGCATAGGACTTACCACAGAAAAGGCAAAAATATTTTTTATCATATACTCTTCCTCCACTGGTTTTTACAGAAATTGCCTTTACAGATACTGAATCATATTCTTTGCTTTCAGAGTCTGAAAAAATGGAATCAGGTACAGGTCTATCACACGTGAAACATGACGCAGAGGATTTCTCATCTTTATCTATTTTGTCACTCATGTGTGCTGATAAGCTGTCACTACTGCAGTCTGGACTACTCTCTTCTGATGACTTAGGAATGTAGTCATCATCGCTTTTCATACTGGAATCTGATGACTCGGAACAGTTTTGAAGGATCTCTTCGCTCACCTATTAAAAATATAAGAAAGCCATCTAGAACCAAGTCCCTATACTGCATACCGATTTACAAGTGTTGAAAACTACATTATTGGATTAATGATGGATTTGTTTTATATTTATTATTAATAATGTATATACATGCAGCAATTGCTTAATATTTCAAAACCCACTATCAAATACTCAGACTGTTACTTTTATAGTGAAAATATTGAATTATAAAGTTTATGCCATCAAGGTATAACTTACAATAATACTGTCAGGGCGCTAAAGTTTTGGCACAGTATAATCAAGCTCACTCTTTTCTGAAGAAACTGATTCAGTGTCAAATCCACTATTGTCTTCAGTCTGTAAAAATATAATTGGGTTTCATATTCACTGAACACACATTATGATGTGTTAGTATTATTACTGTTGTTATCAGTAGTAGTAGCAGTATTCCTACTATTGCTATCATTGTTGTTTTTTACTTTTACACTTTGCAAAGGCCAGTTACATTCAAGTACTTTCTGCTCAAATAATTGTTAAGTGTCGTTATAGGCAATTACAGGGATAACAGAATACCAGATTTTATAGTATGCTGTACATATTGTAAATTAAATCAGATTATGCTTAAGACATATTTCAGGCCAAATCTTGAATGTTGAATATGGAGACGAGACAAGACAACAGTTCTTTAGGTCTTAAGAATAAGTGCAACACATACAGGAGAGTCAACCTTTCTTCATTAACCATCATTATTAGGATTAGCATTTATAGCAGTTCATTTTTATTATGGAGACCTAAATGAATTAGAATGAGGTAGAAGTACTGAAGCACCACCAACATTCCTAGTGAGAACTTACATATATTTCAGTTCCCATTTACTGTGGGGACATAGAGTAAGGGGTGAGCAGGAGTTAATCTATCTTTTATATAGCTATACTTGTGGGGTCTGACACATATTTCAGGTTATCCTGTTATGAAGACCTCAGTGAAGTAGAAAGATATTTTAGGATTTAAAATCTATCTTTTATATAGCTATCCTTGTGGGAACTCCCAACATTTCAGATCACAACCACTCTGCGGACCTAAACTAAGTGGGTGTACAGTGGCACAAGAAACCCCATCGCCACTAACTAATCTAGTGGCGACTCACACACATTTCAAGTCACAACCATTGTATGGACCTAAAGAAAGTGGGGGATGGTAGCCCAAGTAACCCCATCTTTAATAACTGCCCTTATGGGGACTCTCACACATACTTCAGGTCATTCCTGTTATGAAGACCTCAGTGAAGTAAGAAGATATTTTAGGATTTAAAACACAAGCAGCATCAATAGCAAGAGTGCCTTTTACTTCTGCTAGTGTAGGCTGTTGAGCCAAGATCTGGCTTTGGGCAACATCCCTTTTCCCAGTGCCCTAAAAAACAGAATATTGATCAAATGTATAATAAAACCAGGTATGCCGTTATCACTTTCCAGTCTTATATTCAATAATAATACTTCTAATACTAAAATTAACTTACTGGTTTCCCACTTGATGAAAGATGTTAAAACCTTTGTTGGATTTTTTAAATATCATATTTTGTCATAAATACTATATGAATGCCCAAAGTAAATCTTTGATATGACTTGACCATTCCTTATGCCAAATTCTCATTAAAAAATACTGTGAATCAAAAATTGCACTCTGAATCAGCAGTAGTCACATTTCTACATGCACTATACAGTATGTATATGAAATGTTATTTCATATGGGTTAATTTATATTTTACATAATCCAAAAAGCAGCCTATAACAATGGATATGTTTAACATCAAAAAAGCCTAAATTATTCATATAAAAAATTAACTTTTCAGTTTCTTGAATAGTTTCTGGATTTCTAGGTCTTGTAGATGGTTGTACATTTTGCATGATTTACATGATATCACAAAAGGATAACCATATTTTTTCTTCTTATTTTAAACAACATTTATTCTTTTGGTGTGTGCACTTAATTTTTCTCTCTGTCATATGTTTCATTCACAAGTGTTTATGTGCTACAAAAGTTGGAAACAAGTTTCACTAAGTCATACACTGTGCATGTTTTTTGAAAATATATAGTGCAAATATCAAAATTATGCTAATCAATACCAATATGTTCTTCTTTACGAAAATCTTTACAATGAGTGTGCAATTAATGATTTTACCCTGTATTTATTCTTTCCTCTCTTAGTTTCCTATAATTAAGTGTACACCATCCATTTTCATACCTTTAATTGAAATTGTGGGACTATATCTGTGTTTCTTAAATTTATTATCATATAAAAATATATTTCCACTTCCAATAACACAGCTTTATTATCTAAAAATCTATACTAATAAAAGGCAAAGCCCTCACTGACTCATTCACTCATCACTAATTCTCCAACTTCCCGTGTAGGAAGAAGGCTGAAATTTGGCAGGCTCTTTCCTTACAGCTTACTTACAAAAGTTGGGCACGTTTCATTTTGAAATTCTATGCGTAATGGTCATAACTGGAACCTATTTTTTCATCCATATACTATAATAGACTTCTGCTCGATGTAATTTAGTGCCTACCCATATAAGGCCGTCCGTCAGCGGCAATCCAATACAAACACTGCTGCTAAATATTCACGGGTGAAGGACTGTGCTTATGCAGAGGATGATGAGATGGTCAGGGTGGTGTTTGGCACAAACTCAGCGAAACTGCGAGAGAAACTTTTAAGTGCCGGGTCTTAGCTAACATTAAACACAGCCGTGGACATCGCACGAGATTGTACCAGCACAGCTGGGAACCTTCGATGCATATACACACAGTGGTGTGAAAAACTATTTGCCCCCTTCCTGATTTCTTATTCTTTTGCATGTTTGTCACATAAAATGTTTCTGATCATCAAACACATTTAACCATTAGTCAAATATAACACAAGTAAACACAAAATGCAGTTTTTAAATG
>NC_053161.1:8342691-8365191 GCF_016835505.1 Polypterus senegalus
AATAATCACATGACTACATTTCACCAATCAGACTTAGCAACAATAATCACATGACTCAGTTTCACTAATCAGACATAGCCATGCAGTCACATGACCACACACAAACTTCCTGCGTCTGCAGCCTGCGAGAGACTTTTTAGTCATGCGGGGCTCCTGTTCACTGCTAAACGGTCACAGCTTCACTACAAGAACCTTAAGAAGCTTAACCATCACTTCATTGAGTGAAGAACAAGCACGTTTTAACCAAACATCAACAACAACAAAAACACATTTATTTATATAGCACATTTTCATACAAACAGTAGCTCAAAGTGCACAGACAGTCATGGTAAAGTACGCCTTCTTGTATGTGCACAAGCTGCCTTGTTCTAATGTTGTTTTCTATCAGCTGTGCTATCTGTGGGGAAAGTGTGTGACGATGCCGGTCCCCTACAAACTCCCTCTTCCCACATGGGAGTCTGCTGAAACCACACCGTCGATAGTTATGACCGAGATGAGCTGACATATGTGGATAATTCACTGATGAGGCCAGAGGATGGTGGAAAAAGTGCTCAAGTGCTTTTATTAAAAGCCAGTCAAAATAAAAGTAAAATCAACAAAAGTGTCAATGGTGCAGTGCTCTAAAAACAGTACATATATAAATCCATAAAAATCATTGTGAAAAGGATAAAAAAAAAATCAATAAATAAATCCGTTAAAAATCCAATCCTCCGTCTTGACTCTTTTCTTTGATTCCCCCTTCTTTTATTGTGCTGAACTGTATATATATATATATATATATATATATATATAAAAAAGGATACTCCCATCTCCATGGGCCTTAATTCCACGACCCAGTAAACCAATGAAGCAATTGAGAACGATCGCACCCACATGTGCGACTCGCTCCAACTACCTCATTAACTCCCCGTGGTCATGCAATTGTGCCCACGGAGAGTGACACGGCTTTATGGATTTAAAACTGGCTATTTTTTTTTTTTTGAAGCCGCGGACCCGCTACACCACAAAGTGAATATACAGTATTATACTGTCAGTGTACAGTATATCTTGTCACTGTAAGCAGTTTGCACTATTCAAACATACATGTTACCTACTGTAGGTATTGGCTTCAAAAGCTTTGTTGTGAAAAACTGAGATTTGGAACTTTGTGTTATTTGTGCATCTTTATTTTGTAAAGATGTTATTTATGTTTACCCATTTTTTTATTTTATTATTTGGAAATATTTTATACTTTTGTCTGTCTTATTACAACATTTCTAAAAAATAAATCGTTTATTATGTTCAAACAATTACTTTTTTACTCTTACTTGAGTAATTTTTGGATGCCTACTTTTTACTTCCACTTGAGTAATATTATTTTGAATTAACACTACTCTTACTTGAGTACAAGTTTTGGCTACTCTACCCACCTCTGCTGAGCATACATGGAATTTGTTATCTTTGCTGAGGGTCAGGGATTGGGAGATGTGTGAACCTCTTACAGGATGTTGTATAATGTTAAAGCCCTGAGACTGAAATTTGCCAAAAGTCTTATCTATATGGTATGTTGTTAGTGCTGCTGCTGGATCAGTACAAAGTCTTAGGGTCAAAACCAGTGCCAAGGCACTATCTGTGTGTATTTTACACATTTTCCCTAATATTCCCAAAGATGTCTGTGTCAGGTTAACTGCAAAATTTGAAATATGACCAGTGGAAAGGTGTGTGTGTGAGTGGGCCCTGCAATGGAATGCTGCCTCTTTAGTTCTTGTCAATGTAGTGTCTTTAGTTAACAAAAGCCACTCTGATACAATAAAAGGAAGACATTTACTGCTGTCCTCAAAATATATGCCAATTATGCTATTAGCTCAAAAAATAATGAAAAAGACAAAACACATAGTACACATTGTCTAATGTTTAAGTTATATTGGCAAATTCTTAGTTTAACTCAAAATCTAAAAGATTTCCAACCTCTCTTCAAAACTTTCCCAACATGCCAAAAACAGTGCAGTCAATGCTAAGCATGACTGAAACTATTAATGCCTCCTGCATATTTCTACAAGATAATTAAAAAAACATTATATAAAAACGGTATATAATATGAATTTCTGCCACATTTACCCAGTCAGCAGTACAGAAGTTAACAGCTTCAGCAAAATTGTAGCCTTGGTTGAATCCACTGTGGTAGGCTCGAGGAAAAGTTACTACAAACTCTCCTGCACATTGATTTGTCCTGAACACCTGCAACATAAGAATGAAACAAACAAAATAAGAGGATTTTGTATTGATATGGCTCTCTGTTAAGTTGTCTTTTGTTAAAAGAAAATAATTATATGACAGTATCAAAACGTTATAATGGGTGGGCTGTGCCAGTCTAGTCCAGCATATTTTTTAAGGACAATTGGGTTTAAATTTGCAGAAAATAAACTGTAAAAGTTCCTCCACATAATGTACATCCTCACAATATAGTTTTAAATGTAAGAAGGCATGCTCAAAAGAGTCCCCCTTGTTTCCATAATCTCCAAGTCTTTAGAGGATTTTACTTTGTATCAATTATTTATGACCTTAATCTAGTGAAAGCAGATATTTCAAAATCTAAAACTTGTTCCTCAAAAATCATTAATACTTTCAACAGCAACATAACTATTGGATAAAAAAAATATTAAAATCACATATTGTCTAAAATTTAAAATAAATCATCAGAAGAAAAATACTTGTAAAACAAATAATGAATAGATGGGTGCAGCCATGGATGCTAGAATAACAAAATCAAAACACACCTTGTGTTCATGCACCTTTACATACAAGCATAGCACACTTAAACACACTGTATTTTTGTATATTGCCCAAATACAAACAAGATTATATCATATAGATTACTGTGCAGTATTGTAGTACTAGGGTGTTGTGCCGTGTTAGGCATTATGAATGTAGTGAAAAGTCAAGCAAAATGATACCTTTTATTGGCAAACTAAAAAGATTACAATATGCAAGCTTTCGAGGCAACTCAGGTCCCTTCTTCACGCAAGATATCATCAGTAGTATTGTAAAATTAGTCACTACTAAGTAGGCTGACTGGAAGAAGATAAAAGATTTGATTTATTGATCATGATTTACTAAATTTGTGTTTTGGTTTTCATAAATGATATTTTTATTTTAAAGTGCTAAAATTCAAAGTAAGTTGACAGCAGTTAAAAAAATGCCTAATAAGGGAACAAACATAAGGACACAAATGACTTCCACCAGTGAATAATTAAGATTCCAGCCACAATTTGTGGATAAAAACATAATTTTTTGGATTTTGATCTGAAAAACAGCTTTGTAAATGAAGAATAACACATTTAAAATAAGTAATAGATACAGGAATACAAATACAAACATTAAGGAAAACGTACATAAAATATCTGCATTTATGGATGTCCTAATGAGCACTGTTGTTTCAATTATCAAGATGTGGAAGCTAAACCAACCAAATGCTAGCTTGAAATGGTCATTATTCAAATCTCTGTGCAAACAAGAAGAAGCTACAGATAAGCTAAAAATTATTTTGAAGGAATTACAGGGGTTATAATCAAAACAGGAGTAAGGGTACTCCCAGTCTATCATATCAAAAGTTCTGCATGAGGTTTAGAGGACAGCAGAATTCGTGTCAAGATGTCAAGAATGTCACCTAGAATTAATGTCACAAACAAACGATACTTTGGTACTGATTCAGTACGAACATTCTCAAAACGTAACTCCCAGCTTTTTTACAGTATTGGTATTACCAAGAAAGTCAGTACTACAAAACAGAATAAAAATTACATATAAAAATGTCTCACAGTGCTGATGATACAATCAAATGTCTGGATAGGAATTTTGTGTTTGTGCAAGAATCGTACTTGTCACTTGACAAAAATAAAAAATAAAAAAACACACCCAGACTTCAGCTATTACCATAATCATTACATTATGGAATTCATTCAGAAACAGGTTTGTGTCTGCTTTGAGAGTGAAATAACTTTGCTGATCAAATGAGGTATAATTGTTTAACTTCTATTTCATTTGTAAGAGGAGATGAAAAAATATCTAGATTAGCTTTCAACAGAGTCTTACACAGCTCTGATATGCTTATGTAGGCTCTGCATTCATTCTCTGATTTTAATGAGCATTTTTACTGATGTCCATTAGTCTAAGCATCTGCTCATTTTCTAACTGGTGTATACAGTTCAGGGTCGTGCTGGGGTGTGACTCACATGAATCACAGTTAGATGTACAGGACTATGGAATGTGGGAGGACTGCCAGCGCAAACAACAGTTGTAGCAAGTAAACATCAAAGGAATGATTCAGACTAAGTGGCTATTTGGCTTGTTTATACTGGCGATGACATGAGCAACTATTTGCGTTACTACAAAAACAAAATTTATTTAGTATTTCAATGCTTCAAAGGACAAAGCACATCTTTCTATTCTATACGACATGTACTGTGTTAACAGAGATGTGTAATCGCCAAAACACACAGCTAGCAGGACAAGCAAAACAGCGTACTTCATTGCTAAATATGAATATGCAAACACTGAATTTTTGTCATTCATTGGCATTTGAAGACAAACTGAATTCATTAGTATAACCTGTAAATGAAAGCACAAATTACATATATTTGGATGGTACATTGAATAATGTAATGCTGTATCACAATTATAAATTTTATGGGTACCAGTAATGATAGCCCAACTCATTTTCAAATTCAGCATTGTACATATATAATAATGTTTGAATTGTTATATTAATTATGGATTTTTAAGCAGAGAATAAATTTATAATGTGCACATGCTAATGTAAACAGGGTAGTTTCTTTCCTTCTTTATAAGTGCTATGCCTTGAACTGTACGTTGGTATTCTGAATGCGCTAATACTAGTTTACTTAAGTGATAGCTGGGTAACTACTTGATGGATATACCAGCATTTTAAAGCTGTACTTACTGTCAGTATTTCTATATTTTATACCTTATAGAACAACACACAATACTGTTTACTAAAATAAACTGAATTAATTCAACAGAAAGCCACTGAATGGGATTTTCTGTTTTTGCTGTGGTATTGAAAAGTTTCTAGTATCATTACTTTTGACTGGTATTGGTATCAAATATAAAAATTCTGGTATTATGAAATCCCTTGTCCCAAATACTTTCATGATGGAATATTAAAAAAAAATATCTGAAGAATAGGTCAGGATCTTTCCAACATGGCATGCCATAATAAAGGAAGGTTGGAGGACATGGATAAAGCTGTTGCTAGTCCACCAGACAAACAGGCAGCAGCAGAGTAACATCACTCTAAGATTCAGATTACAGCAGAGTTGCCTAGAAACTGTAGTATGCACGGGGAATCTAGTCAGAACAGAAAAAAGGAGCTGCTAAATTGAGTGCCCAAAGTTTTTTTAAGGGTTTCCAAGAAGTACCCTGGGTCTAGGTTTAAAAGAATCTCCACAACTGCTACCATGGGTTTGTAAATTTGGGAATGAAATACAAGGGCTTATATTATGCAGTAGAAAAAGAGGAAGAGTAGACAAGCCTTAGAAAAAGATGACAAAAAGTGAAAAAATGCTTTGGGGTTTGGAACCTGTTAGTTCTACTTGATTCTGTGTAGTGAGGCCCATGCAACTTAAACCTATGTCACACTGCACAACTTTTTGTCATAGGGTATGTTGGATTTGCCAATCGCAGTACTGATCTCACTTCAAAGTGTCAAATTACATGACTGAAAATCTCAGTCCATATCACATTTACAGACTGAACTGATCTTTTAGTGCAGTCGTGCTTGCCACTTTTTTTGACAGAAAATAGCATGTTCCTTGACAGAGCACTGAACGAAAGATTAACAACTATATTGAGTTCAGCAGTCAATCACTGCCCTTTATTTCTTTTTTCCAATCTGTTACATTATATAAATTATAAGACAGACAGACAAGCTTCTCTTCTGTGTGTGAGGTCCACCACCCAAGTGCTACCTGATGGAGGTGGCACTGTACAAATGGTTAATAGCTGTGATACATTCAGCCACAGTCTTGGACCATTTTCCTTTTTTCCATTCTATTTTAGTACATAAAATTCGAGACAACAGACATATGAAAACATAAACCTGTTTGATTTTATCTTAGACTAGTTGGTCTCAGACATTGATGATGATTTTCAAAGGATTGTGATGCCAACTGCCTTCGATTAGCTAAGATTATTTAATGAAGTCTATGACTGAAAATCAATGAAAAAGTTGTCTAATGTGATATAGCCTTTAGTCTTCTGTGTGTGCATTTTTATTACCCAAGTTATTGCTTCACCTTAATATCTCAACTGTTATCCTTTATTCTTGTTAAAAAAAATAATAATACATTTTTGGAAGGTGGTTATGCTGGTTGCAAGTGGCCCTGTCTAGACAAAAAGAGTGTAACACAAAATAAGCCATTATTTGAAAAGAAACATATGAAAGCATAACCATAAATTGCCAAAATTCATAACAAAAACACGCTTGAAATTTTAGAAAAGGTTTTGTGATCAAATGAGTAAGTAAGACTTGCTGCAAAAACGCATACCCTGCCCACACCTCAGAAAACATCATAAATGAAGCGAGGTATGATGGCAATAGTAGTGTACTATTGGGCTGCTATACATCAGCAGGAATTAAAACAAAAGGAATTATGAATGGAGAGAATGCAAGCAAATACTGGAATATTACCTGTTTCATTCTGCCACACAACTAAAGTTTGGGTGAAAGTTCATCCCTCAGCATGACGATCCCAAACACAACGTCAATGTAACCTGGAGTGGCTTGAGGAGGTAAATGTCCTATGATGACCGAATTAAAGCCTTAATCTCAATCTGATAGAGAATCTGTGGCATTGTTTCAAACTTGTGGTGCACAAGAGTCACGTGAGAAACCTAAATAATTTGGAACAAATCTGTCTGGAAAGATGCCCCAAAATCACTTGTGCAAAGTTGGCACTTACTTTGCCCAAAAGACTTAAAACTGATACTACTACAAAAGTACAGAGATTGAATACTTAAGCTAACAGCGTACTTTCTTTTTTTCTAGTAACAAACATTGTCAGTTTGAAAACTAACTTAAATCTGCAGGCAGGGTTTCTCGAGAAACCGTACACACTCGGTGGTACAGCTCATGAATCTCTGTGCTCAACCTCTAGAATAGCTGAAGCTTCAACTCTACTGTGCACAAGACAATACTATTAAACTTGCTTAATCAAATTCATAGTCACAGATACAGATAGACGGAGAATAGCTAAAATATGTAAATAAAGTAAGATCATGTAACCCTGTTTCAATACAGATAAACTAACCAAATAATTCATATTAATTACTGCAATAATTGAAAGAACATTCCACTGTAATGTTGTGTAAAAGCTTCCATTTAAATTTGTTTAAGTTTTTTTGAGCTTTTAGACCTCACCCAAAATGGAAGTAGCAAAGCATTTTGTGTGCCTACTTCATTAAACAGACGATATTTTATACATAGCTTTTTTGATAAACTGCAAATATAGTAAAATCCTTTAAGTCATGCTTATACTTGAAATGTAAAATTGTTCAAAATTTTTTTTTTTTTGGTAATTTAAAACTTACAGGTACTCCATGCTCCATCAGGATGTTAGGATTCATGATGGTCACTAACTGGTGTAAGAGGTCTGGTTGAGAATCAAACAACTCTGGGGCTAACTTTTTCATTACAGACTCCAGTTTCTCAGCTGCATATGCTGGAACACCATACCATGTTTTTGGCTCTCCCCTTAAACAAAATGAGATAATTAAAACATACGATTACAGGAAAGCAGGTAATTGAAGAATAATACATTTTATGAAGTGTGTAAAAAGTCCATGAAATATTCCCGTTTAACCAATGAGACAACTGTTTAGGAAGAAGAATCAAAGCATACCAGTGAAGATAGTTGATCGAGTAGCTCCAGTGATCCTCTATATGCCAGCAGAATGATGAGAAACACATTCCTACATACAGCCAAGGTACTTTCATCCCCGATATATCCACATTAATATGCGCCAAAACAGACTGCTCTAAAACTGGCATATTATTCAAGTTCCAGCCAGAGTTTGCATACTCCTAAGGAAAAAAAGTTTAATATTAGATATAGTAATACATATTAATTAAGCTTTAAAGTAATGTAATAAACAGAATGCTTTTAATAATAAACTGAGCAGTTAATGTAATAATTATCAGGACTGTATAATATAAATGCATTCTTTTTCTCTTAAGAAGTAAACAAAACCAGATAAACTAAATGATTTTCTAGTACTTTTTATAAATTCAGCTTTGCAAATTACATTATTGTTATAAAATTGAAAAATAACATGCCCTGGATAAAATTAAGGTTGTATTCTTTGTAATAATTCTGAATCATTTTATTTATTAATTCAGAAATAAGTTACTTTATTGTCACGTACCAGAAGATGTTTTGTAACTGCTGTTAAGTGTAAGAGAAGAAAGAAATATGAGTAGGACTAGATCTTGGCAAATAAAAAGTGAGAACACAATACCGAAAACATCACAAGAACATACCTCTTCATCTGGAAGTAGCTTTCTTTTGCCATCTCTCACTGGGAATGCACTTCCAACATCTTTAGAGCTGATGTCAGCTCCATACTCTACTATAACATCCTCCTCAATACTGCTAACCAAGCGCCAAAACTCTTTCTCCACCAACTCAGTTGGTACCATCTAAAAATTAAAAATCAAGAAAAATTATTTTCCCAGCTGTAGTTTAAAAGAAACTAAAATAATCATGAACAAAATGCATACAAATATATACAATATACACTGTACTTGCACACTGGCATTAACAGGAAGCAGACTGTGGTACTAACTGCTGAGTACAGAATCTTCAACACCGCCCATGCACTTTTAAGAATGATTCATTTACTAGACAGCACCTCATGGGGAACTTTAAGTAATATATGTATTGAGGAATAGTGAAAAAAGTACATGACCAAAAACATTCTACTATCAAAACTGAGTGTACCTGAATTATTTTAAGACTCAGAAATTTCTTTTGCTTAATAATACAGGTTTACAAGTATAAAGCTAAACTCTTTTTTCAACCCAAAATCAACTGCTGAAAGTGGTTTACAATTTCCAGAACAGTGGAGTTTTATAAACTTCCCACTCTTGTTGCACTTTTAACTAACCATTTTATAAAGCAAGCTGTAACTTTGCAGCTTGCAAAAAGGATCTGCAAAAGTAGAAGGAAACTAAACAAGTGGTATGAGTCCCCTCAGTAAGATCAAATGACAAGCACAAAGAAAATGCACAAAAACCTATATTCCAAATGCAAAAAGATGTTCATTAATGTCTAGTATACGATTTTCACTGCCACTTACTCAGAATTACAAGCCCCATTGTACATACAGTATTACTGAAATCACCATTTTTACTTAAAACAAAGATATCTGATGAAATGTAGTATAAAATAAATAATGAAACTGGATTAGTACCTGAATTATTTAAAATCACTTGAATATGCTATATAAATCACTCAATTGTAAACATGGGCTATGAGGAAAAACATACATATAGCCACAAATTTAATACATTAATACACAGGTTAAAATGCTGGGGACACATTATACACACATGTACAGGCATATTGAAGTAGTCAGACTTGAAGTTATCAGCCATTTCTCCAAAGCTCTGCAGTGTATACTCTCTCACAGCTTGTTCAAAACCAAAGGCCTCTCTTGGCTTGCTACATTCCTGCAAGTATAACCATACACAAATCATTTCTAGTTTTAAACTCAGACATTTTAGACTTTAATGCACACATTTTCCCTTCCAATTAAAACATTAGCATTACCATTATTGAAATAAAGTCACCCTTATTGTCTTATTACATAACTAGAAATCTTAAAATATTTAATTACTGGTAAATTCTAGTATTTTGCCATGAGTATGTTAAGAACCTAAGGTTACATTCCCCTAACTATATATGGACTATATTCAAAGCTTGTATTGTTTCTATACTCATATGCTAAACAAAAGAATGTCAGTTCTTACTTCAGCTACACATTTTGGGCAGCGCCAGTCTCCCTTTGGCACATCTTGGAGAGGAGGAATGAGACAGAAGGTGTGATAACTGTCATCACATCCATCGCAGAGAAGCAATTTGTCTTCTTCATCCCCACGTCCACATGCCAGACAAACATAAAGATCAATCTGCAATTTTCAGGTTGACAGATAAAAAAAATGTTACAGAGGCTTTTGTAATAAAGTGCAAATTTATAAGTGTTAAATTTTCAATCTAAATAAAATTATTTATCCTAACAGCTAATCCATCAATTTCTAAGCCAATCCCTTTATAGTGCGGGACTGAACTGGAGCCAGAACCAGGAGTAGCAGGTGGGGGCATTTGCCATACAAATTTTGAAGTGCATTTGAGACATTTTGAAGAAATTTTAAGCTCATTAATACATCTAAATCTCAATCCTTTGCCATCCATCCCCAGGTGGGTACTTAGTTTTAAAAGTTTGCAGCTAATACTAAACATTTTTCACATACATTGTATTATACTGTCATATTTCTTAACATGTACAGTATGGAATATATGGATCACTGTTCCTTAACTAAAAAAAACTAGCTAGATAACTCTTCAAATCCTTATACATAAGAAAGAAACCAGAATACACATTTTGTTACCAACAACAACTGTCAAACTTACGTTATAGTTAAGCATTTTTCAAGTCTAACTTATTTCTTTGCTAACATGGTATATATGCATTTTCCATACAAACCTATGCTGGCACTTTACATTGGTGGCTATGGGGCACAGAGTAAAAGATAAAAGCTTACCAAATATGTCTATTTTCCCGCTTACATGCGCATTCCTTTTTAACTGACAATTCCCTGCTTGCAGCTGCAGACTACACAGTTTACAAATATCAGTGATGAATGACATGCAATAGATCAATGTCTGGAATTGAAACATTAGCTGTATTTTTTTTTAAATGTTACCAATTTCAACATACATAATGTACAACCTGGAAAGCCATTTAGCAAAATTCATCAGGTGGCACGTTAAAAATATGTGAGAAACTGGCATATTAGAGAGTCTGCCTTCATCTCTATTGATAAATTTTGTTGGAATTTAGCACAGGAATGCTACTGGAAGAAAACTTAAAAAAGGAAATTTTCATATTATGTCAGTACTTTAAGTGTTTCACTTGCAAATGAAGTTGTGATCTGCCACACTAATTATACTCGAGCATTTATATTAGAGATGTCCTAACCATAAGAAAAATAATATCCAATATTGCACTTTTATTTCTTTACCAAATGATGCACCTTCTTATTTCAAATAACAAAAATGAATGGTATACATGGATATTGTATGATGTCACATTCAAACTGAAGGTAAAAGAACAAAACAAAGGTATAGGAAGATTCCAGGAAAATAATGCCTAAACAGGTTGAGGACAATCTGTCTGTAGGTATATGGCTGTGTGTGTGTGAATGAATACATACAATGTGTAGATCTGATAAAACTAAAAAATTGTTAAATACATGCATTGTAATATCACAGCAATCTTAAAAGTTGCACATTTAATGAATTATGCCTCACTATGCAAGTCACAAATGTTGCTGTTTAAAAAAAACTCACAAAGCTGACTTCTAGGGTTTTCTTCTGTTGTTGCATCTTTACTATGAAAGGGGGTGACTTTGGACCACGCTGCTTCTTTGAAAGTACGTCTTCTAGATATTTGGGGAAAAAAAGCAAGAATACTAATTACATATATGCACTAGTACTGAACAACTAAATATATATAATGAACAGTTAATGTTAAACTAATTTGAAGCATTTGCCTTAGAAAATCATTGCCCATTTATGGAAATGGTTATTTGTCAAAGTAAACATAATGGTAACAGATGGAGCACAAAAGACCAAACAGGAAAATTCAGACATCTACATTTAGCTGAACTCTCTGTTTAGGAAAAAACCTACAGCTGAAGAACAAGGCACTATAAAATTAATGAGCTGAACAGTGTTTAACACACCCTTGTAGCTTTGGCATAACAAAGTGAAAAAAAAATTAAATATAAAGAAATACATATACAGTAGACCCCTTCGTGGCCTCAGCTGTTCACGGATTTTCCCTTAGAAGCTAACTAATAATTGTTAGCGGAAACCGCAAATATCCTCCGCAATTTTTTATGGCTTTTTTATGTTGCAGTACTGCACTGTAGAGAGAACAGGAAGCAACCGTAGAGGAAAACGCGGCTTGGGACGGTGAAAATAGCCAATCCGAGAGCGTTATACTGTACTAGAATTTGAAACTGTAACTCCCAGCAGTGGCTCTGATTGGTCTTCTGCTGAGGATGCAGGGGCTGTTGGGGTCAAAGGATGTCAGTGCGGCTTTTAAAAAGAGGGCTGGTGACCAAAAGAAAAAAAAGTTTTTATAATTTTTGTTTCAAGTTCCTTTCTGCCTGCCTTCTGTTGGGTTACCTGTGATTATTCATTTTGTCCTGGATTTTTCGTGGTTGGGGTCTGGATTGTCTGCCATCTGCCTATGTACATGAGGACTATACGTGGATTCATTGCCATCCTGTGAAGAAAGAAGCGCTCCTGAACCCATCCATCGGTCTTTACCATTTCAGGAACTACTGGTAGGACTATTTTTACAATCATCATCATCAAGTCCTTCCATGAAAACCCTAAATACAAAGAGGACTGTTTGATTTATGGTAGGTAGATTGCCCAGAGGGGACCGGGCGGCCTCTTGGTCTGGAATCCCTACAGATTTTATTTTTTTTCTCCATCCTCTGCAGTTTTTTTTTTTTTTTGTTTTTTCTGTCCACCCTGGCCATCGGACCTTACTTATTCTATGTTAATTAATGTTGACCTATGTTTATTTTTTATTCTGTCTTCTATTTTTCTATTCTTCATTTTGTAAAGCACTTTGAGCTACATTTTTTTGTATGAAAATGTGCTATATAAATAAATGTTGTTGTTGTTGTATAATCACCGTAAAGGGAACAGGGGTGGTATCGTTGTTTTCATTACATTCTTCATTTGCCGTTTGATTACTGGTTTGCTTTGTTTTTGTCTCTGTTTGTGAGTGCGTGTGGGTCGGGTCAAGGCTGGGTGCATCCCTGGAATCTCCACCATAAAAATAAATAATGAATGAATCTTAGCAGCAATGGACAGCTACACAGTTTTTCATTTCTCCATGCTGCTGATTGACTGCTGCCCTGTGATGCATTTGCAACTGCGTGTTATTGTGTTTTCCGTTTAGTTCTTCTTAATCTTTAAACCGCCACAACCGGCTATAGTCATTTCCCAGTGCCATCTGCTGGCACGTAGGAGCCAAGTATATTCGGCGACGTACATTCATTGAACGCCGCAACCGGTTATTATCGGCTCCCAGTGCAATTTACCAGCACGCCGGAGCTGATCAGTCAGCGCCGTAAATTCATTGAGCAGCCAGCTCATGACCACAGCCGGCCCCTGCAGCACTGCAGCCTCACGGTCTCTAGGATTCAGCCGCTGCACTAGACTAGCCTGCAAATATCAGCGTTTACCTCTGTGTGCTTGCGTGCAGCCAGTTCAAGCGCAGTTGGAAATATTTTAAAAATACCGTAACATGATTGTCAATGTAATTGTTTTGTCACTGTTGTGAGTGTTGCTGTCATATATCTATACTAATAAAAGGCAAAGCCCTCACTGACTGACTCACTCACTCACTCACTCACTCACTCATCACTAATTCTCCAACTTCCCGTGTAGGTAGAAGGCTGAAATTTGGCAGGCTCATTCCTTACAGCTTACTTACAAAAGTTGGGCATGTTTCATTTCGAAATTCTACGCGTAATGGTCATAACTGGAACCTATTTATATCCATATACTGTAATGGACGTTAGCTCGATGGCCGACATCATCACGCCTCCCACGTAATCACGTGAACTGACTGTGACCGCCGTACATAAAAAAGAAGGAAGAGCTCCCAAACAGCACTGAAGAAAAACGCTGAATACTTTATTCACGAGATACAAGATTAATAAGAAGACACAAGGTATAAACAAGACTTTGGATCACTTTGTAACGGAGTAAAAATTGCTATAGCGAGAAACTTTTAAGTGCCAGGTCTTAGCTAACATTAAATAAAGCCGTGGACATCGCAACATCACACAAGAGAGCAGCTCACGTGAACTGACTGAGCGCGATGCAGTGACCACTTCCATGCATCAAACCTGTTCAAAAAACGCATTACACAATTGACAAGGTAGGAAAAGAATATGCTCCGAGTTGAGTTCCACAGTCTTGCGGTAGCAACTTCGTCACGCTGCCACCAAATACTCACAGAAAAATCCACAAGTTAATACACACGCTGTCTCTAGAGTTTCTCCATACTCAATGTATTCCTCGCATCCCCTTTATACCCTCTGATCTCCCATTTCAATTCAGATGCCTCCAATTTCCAGTAAGGTTCTGCTGCGCGATGACAAGTAATAAGTCTCAGGGACAGACCCTACAAAAGGATGCCATTGATTTCAGGCAAGCTTGCTTTTCTCCTGGACAACTATACGTTGCATTCTCAAGAGTGAGCTTGCGCAGCTTAGTCATATTACAACGAGTGCAGCCAGAAGCGTTTAAGTGCGGGTCTTAGCTAACATTAAATAAAGCCGTGGACATCGCAACAGCACACAAGAGAGCAGCTCACGTGAACTGACTGAACCCAGTACGAGTAATCACTTCCATGCATCAAACCTGTTCAAAAAACGCATTACACAATTGACAAGTTGGGAAAAGAATATGCTCCGAGCTGAGCTCCACAACTTACGCAGTCTTGCGGAAGCAACTTCGTCACGCTGCCACCAAATACTCACAGAAAAATCCACAAGTTAATACACATGCTGTGTCTGTATTGGACAAGTGATGAGCAGGGCCAGGTTGTCTCCACACATACCGCTTAGAATTAAGGCCAAAAAGTTCTATCTTGGTCTCATCAGACCAGAGAATCTTATTTCTCACCATCTCAGAGTCCTTCAGGTGTCTTTTAGCAAACTCCATGCGGGCTGTCATGTGTCTTGCCTCTCCTCAGTGTGTGGAGACAACCAGGCACTGCTCATCACTTGTCCAATACAGTCCCCACAGTGAAGCATGGCGGTGGCAGCATCATGCTGTGGGGGTGTACAGGGATATCCTCGACAAAAACCTTCTCCAGAGTGCTAAGGACCTCAGACTGGTAGGTTTACCTACCAACAAGACAATGACCCTAAGCACACAGGTAAAATAACAAAGGAGTGGCTTCACAACAACTCTGTGACTGTTCTTGAATGGCCCAGCCAGAGCCCTGACTTAAACCCAATTGAGCATCTCTAGAGAGACCTAAAAATGGCTGTCCACCAACGTTTACCATCCAACCTGACAGAACTGGAGAGGATCTGCGAGGAGGAATGGCAGAGGATCCCCAAATCCAGGTGTGAAAAACTTGTTGCATCTTTCCCAAGAAGACTCATGGCTGTATTAGCTCAAAAGGGTGCTTCTACTAAATACTGAGCAAAGGGTCTGAATACTTATGACCATGTGATATTTCAGTTTTTCTTTTTTAATAAATCTGCAACAATTTCAAAAATTATTTTTTTTGTCTGTCAATATGGGGTGCTGTGTGTACATTAATAAGGAAAAAAATTTATTTAAATGATTTTAGCAAATGGCTGCAATATAACAAAGAGTGAAAAATTGAACGGGGTCTGAATACTTTCCGTACTCACTGTATGTGTATATAACAGTATATATATATATATATATATATATATATATATATATATATATATATATATATATATATATATACTGTACTACACACGTGGACAAAATTGTTGGTCCCCTTCAGTCAATGAAAGAAAAACTCACAATGGTCACAGAAATAACTTTAATCTGACAAAAGTAATAATAAATAAAAATTAAATTAAATAAAAAAAAAAAGTCAGACATTGATTTTCAACCATGCTTCAACAGAATTATTTAAAAAATAAACTCATGAAACAGGCCTGGACAATGTGACAATGACATATATATATATATATATATATATATATATATATATATATACACACACATAGAGATTTAAATACAACACTGTTAAAATATAAATGCATTAGGTAAATTGAGTATCACTGGTTGAATATTCCACTTAAACAAATCTAAGAACCAGAGTGGATTTCGATCGTTGTCTCTAATGCATTTTCACTTGGACTGTAAAACAAACACCACACTGACATTATAATATGCTTGTAAGAATTCAAAGATTACCATCTGCAGTGAACTGATTTAAGAAAGAGAAGAAAAAAAATATGACTCCACTTTCTTAAAATGTTACCTTTGATAACTGTTGTTCTATTGCATAATATTGAATTTCTGTTATGAGATTAATGTTAATTTACCTGAAAGACATGTAACTGAGGAATCAAAATACATGTACATATTATAGAAAGGGTCTTTTCTTTAAATTACCTGTTTTCAGAAAAAATACCAGAAAGTTAAGCAGATTCCCCTTAACTTGATTTGCACAAAAAACACTTTTTTATATAGACATCTTTTTTTAAATTTAATTGACACAATAAGAGGAAATCACTTACCGGTACTAATCTCTAATCCCAAGAATTTTTTTCCAGCTCCAAAAATATGAAGATTTTTCTGTCCTTTGTTGTAACGCTAGAGTATTAAAACAAAAATATTGCAAGAATAGGACAGATGAACAGTCACATCATCTTTACGCTAAGGTATTCTAAATCACATTTCACTGAATGCATCCTCCAATGACGGTCACATAATGTGGTTGTAGGTAAATAAAGAGCTACACAATGCTATAATATATTAAATTATATACTTTGCAATGTCCTCATAAGGTATGACAAAATTATAAGAACCATATCAGTAGATATAATGTATATTAAAACATTTTTTGTATTTTCCACTAGAGGCTCAAAGCCTTAGATGATAAAAACTCTTGTTCTTTTTTTAAAACTAATGTGCCACAATTTTTGGTTAGAAAAAACGTGCTTTACCTAACTGCAAGCTTCTTTTATCTGATATGAACAAATTTAGTATAAAATCCTAACTAGATTTTGAATTTTATCTTGACTTCTTTACATGTCATTCAAACACCATAAGGCTAAGGAAACAGATATTCATAATTACAGCAACAAATTAATGTTCAAGAAAATATATACATTTGCTTTACATTTGGAGGGTTACCAAAAAAAGTTAATTTCAAGAAGCATGTTATTTTTCTGTGCTTAAAAACATCTATATGAATAGAGATCAGTAGAGTAGAATTTCATCCCGAGTACCAAAGAGGGAAATAATTTGATTGTATTTTATCTAAGGCAAAATACCTTTCAAATGAATTTATGCATTAAGTAATATTCTCTGTCATCAAGGTGCAATTACACACGTATTTAATGTAAACTACAAAAATCTGGAATGATTCAAATCTTCCAAAATTATACGGCAGTTAAATGAAAGAAATAAAATCTGCAAGGGCTGATGGCATTATTCAACGGTAATGGGTTCAGTGAAATTAAAGAATGATTAAAAGAGAATTAATTAATTTGAAACTTGGAGAAAGCTGTAAATGCTGAAATTGGAGGAAAATTAAGAAAAAAAAATAATAAAAGAAGAAAATATTTAAATTTGTCTGTATATGAAAGTAAACATTCACAACTTAATGGAGAGAATTGGTTAAACATCAGTCATAGAACCAAAGGTTTATAAAATTCACTCAATTCTGATTCATATGTAGCTGAGCAACATGCATCTCTTTTGATTAAATGGATTTGTAGAGCTCACTGGGCTTCCCACATTCAAGAATCATTCAAGGTTCAGTAAGCCAATAATGCAAGACATAAAATGCAAAACCAAATCTCTAACACATGTTCTACTTAGTACCGAGATGGGTGACACACAACAAAGCCAAATGAAAACACAGGTGGTAAATGTAAATCAGATACTAAGGTACAGATGTACCATTAAAATCAAGAGGAATAATAACAATGAAAACCATCAGTCATCACAAAATCTTTCACTGGCTTACTGACGTGTGCACACAGAACTCTGAAAACCAAGAACAGCAAAAGTATAAAGCTGAGTTGCAAATCACTATACATGCAGTACTAAAAATAAATAAGGCAATAAATACAGATGTCAGCTTAAAGCAAAAAATACAAATGTCAAATTCTGTTCTTTTCTTTTGAAATTGCTCTGTATCATTTAAATGAATGCAGCTGTCTCTCCTATCCTTTGAAATCCTAAGCTGTCTAAAGTGAAATGACTTACACTGGACCTCCAAAATGAAAGCAACAATGTTAAAAAAAGATTTCCCAAAATTTCAGACAATAATAGTTTTGCACTTTGGGACAGTTATGGATTAAAGATGCCACAACAAAAATAAAAATAACACGCAAACTAATAGATAGAGATACAGTTTGGTCCATGGGTATTTGGACAGTGATACAATGTTTATAATTTTGCCACCACAATGGTTTTGAAATGAAACAACCAAGATGTGATTGAAGTGTAGACTTGCAGTTTTAATTTAAGGCATTTAACAAAAACACTGTATGAATCATTTAGAAAAAAAATATTTTTATACATGGTCCCTGCATTTTCAGGGGCTATAAACCTATTTAGACAAACTAACATAATCATGAATATAATGATCATTTTCAATACTTGGCTGAAAATCCTTTACAGTCAATAACTGCCTGAAGATTGGAACACACTTCTTTGCTTTGAAAACCACTCTTGGTTTGTTGTCAAAGTATGTTTTGGCTCATTGTCCATCTGTACTATAAAGCGTTGTCCTATCAGTTTTGTAGCATTTGTCTGCATCTCAGCAGACAGTATAGCCCTGTACATTTCAGAAATCATCTTGCAAAGCTTCTCAGCAGTCATATCTTCAATAAACACTAGTAGACCCACTTCCATTGGCAGTCACGCATGCCCATGCCATAACACTGCCTGCACTATGTTTCATGGATGAGGTGGTATGCTACAGAACATAAGCCATTTCTTCTATTCTCCATACTCTTCTCTATTCATCATTCTGGTATATTGATTTTAATTTAATTTGTTCAAAGAAAATTGTTTCAAATATTTTCTAGCAAAGTCTAATCTGTTCTTCCTATGCTTGAATATTGAATGTTTTGCACCTTGTGACAAACCCTCTTTGTTTATTTTCTCTTGATTGTAGACTTTAGCAATGATAGGCCTACCACCCAGAGAATGTTCTTGGTTTGGCTAAATGTTATCAACTCATTTTTCTTCACCAAGAATCATGTGCTGTGATCATCCAGCACAGTTGTCTTCCATGGTTATCAGGGCCTTCTGGAGCCCCTTCTCTTTAAAAATGTACCAGATGGTTAATTTGACCACTTCTGGGGCCTCGCGCATAATGCAGTGCGTAGAATTCACACTACAACATGGCGTGCAGACAAAAGCGGAATTGTGCTTACGCACAAAAAAATCCAGATGCATAAATCTGTGCGTTCGCCAACTTCCACGTTCTTCCACTCCATAAATCCCGGTCAGCATGAAAAGTAACACACATGCACGCAGCTGCTGTCCTGCCCCAGCTCCTCCCAGAATTACGCCTCTTTGAATATGCAAATCAATATAAAAAGCCCTTAATCTCAGCCTTCTGTGAAAAGACAATGGCAAAAGCATGAGGGAAATTAGAAGAATTTCAGCGAATACCAAGTGGAGGCAAAGAAAGACATACTATTTGTTGGTTTAAACAGTGATATAAACAACAAAAGGAAGTTGATCAAGTGACACAGCGTGTCAGAGAAACTCGAAAGCTCAAGTTCACAAAGTAGCACAGTGGCCGAATTTAAAAAGAAGTTGTCACATATCAACGTCGCTGTGAAAAGGCAAGTCGTAGCCCACCGTCTGAGTGTCATATGAAAGCTTATTAGGGTACAGAGAAAAAAAAGGCACAAAGCGGGGAAAAAAGCACGAAATGTCAACTTTAATCTATAAATTTCCACTTTAATCACATAAGTTTATTTTAAAGTAGAACATCATAAACTTCATCTTAAATTGTTTAAAATCCCATCGTAACTGAAGTAGAACGTTAAAATGCTTTGTTTTGTATTTGATCTTCTATGTGCTCTGTGTGTGAATCGCTACATGCTTCTTAAATGGGCTTTCTCTTCCTCCAACAGGACACAGAATCCATTACATTCATAATATTACAGCTCTCTGAATAATTAAAATACTGAGATGTATAGGTGACATCATTTTCATGATGATAGGCGTTAAAGCATGTTATTAAACATGGGAGCACGGTGGCGCAGTGATTGTTCATGCCTCACGCAACATGCTTGCTGCGCGACCTTTGATGAAATACTTTGTTGTAGCAGTACTGTCTCTGTCAAACATACTAACCCCCAATTCCTGTCCTTACTTTATTTCTCCAAATACCCAATCGCCACGCAATCAGCTCTGTCATAGATGTTAAGCCATCAGTAAGCTTAGAACGCTGATTCTTCAAAACTTTTAAGGAACACTGAAATATCTTCATAGTACATGTTTAATTATTCTATACATATATCATTCCAGTGTCGCACCAGCACCAGCAAGAATACAGCGCAAGGCAGGAACAATCAGTGAACGAAGCGCCAGCGACTCGCTTAGCGCTGCACCACTGTGCCCTCACATGTTTAATTTTTCACAATATACTGTAGATTATTTAAATGAAGGAACAATCAGGATTAGCATGTGTGTGTATATAAGGGACTTAAGCCAAGGTGTGAATCTCATTTTCCATGCATATATGTGCTGAAACTGAAATAATATTGGGAGCATACATTAGAAGAGAATGTGCACATAAGTATCACCACATATGGTTTAGTAAATTAACCTTCTACAGTTCCCTTATGGACGACCACTACCTTTTTCACTTACTCAAGAACAGGAGTCAGGAGAAAGATTTTTGTCTCAGCAGATAGCACAGCACTTTCCTTTTGCAATGTAAACAGTTTTCACACAGTTTAATGCTTAACTACATTTCCAGGTGCTGACCTATCTTCAAACAGATGTGTGTTATATTGCGACAGGTCACATTAGCTGCTCTTCAGGACTGGACTGAGGTCAAGCTTGTCTTTATTAAAAGGTAAAGTTTTATTTTTAAAGATGATTACTTCTAAATATACAATGTACTGAAAAAATATACTTCAGAGGGAAAATGAAACCCAAGTTTAACAAGGAAGAGGGAACAAAGTGAGGAGTGCATATGTTTGTGAAATTTACAATCAGATGAACAGTATGTTAGCTTGACTAAAATTTTGGAGTAGAGATTGGGTAGCAGTTTTCCTGCTGAAAAAAGCAGGGTTATTTTTGCATATGTACATTGATTTTAGTGTGTCCCTTCTGCATGACGACATGTAGAAAATATGGATACTTTTTTTTGTTTTTTAAATATACTAGGAGGCTCTGCCCCCTGTTCACTTTGCTCGCCAACCCCGGATCTGCAGCTTGTGACAAATCGTGCTGTGCTTTTCGATAAACACGAATATCAACTCTGTCTTTGATATGTGTCTTTCGAAACTATTATCACTGACAATTTGTCACACGTTGGTTTATTATATATGTGAGCGTGATCTTTCGGGTTCATATAAAAATCCAAGAAAACTTCTCTGTCCGCGTTTTTCAGATAAATTTCGTGTAAACTGCGATACCTTTGGACGTATGGATTTGTATTCATTATTGGCTGTAGAATTTCTAATACAATCGTTTAAACTCTTATGATTCTATGTTGCATCGCTTCTCCGTGATCATAAATATAAACCTGACTGAATTGTGGTTTCTTTGAAATTAAACTTGTAGTAGCTTTAATTGCTAAGGGACCACAGATTCTCATAGCATATGGTCCTGAATCGTGTAAATCTACATTTGATGCGAAGGCGAACAGATTATTGTAGATTCGGATATTTTGCCTGTACTGTTTGTAGATATCACTTTCACCAAATAACAAATCTTTTATTTCTCACAGATACACCTCTTCATTGGGAAAAAAACACTACTTTTCCCTGATTGCAACATGAATTAGACGATCTATAAGTCTCCAACTTAAACTTTAAAGCCGAACAATATTTGCATACTTCTGTCATATCACCTATGTCCATATATTCAATCTCTTTTCGCTTGTTCCATTATTTCACCAAGTAATAATTTACATTTTTAAGTGCTAATGCGATCTTTACTATCAGTTTTTTGAGACTTTCGAATTTTAGTACTTTCATAATCGCTAACCTGCTCTGTATCGCGCCGTTTGTGAACTTCTTTACAACGTTCTACTTTGTCTTCTACTCTTTGTCTTTTATTTCTGCCCCCGCCTGGACCGGTTAGGTTTTCAATTCCACTTGGTCTGGGCTGATTATAACTGTCCTTATTTTGCGAATCTGCACTTAGATTATTATTGTTCTCCTTTGAATTCTTTTCTCTCCAATCTTTTTGGGCCTCTTTTTGA
>NC_053161.1:8370191-8412691 GCF_016835505.1 Polypterus senegalus
ATATATATATATTTTTTTAAGTTTTTAATCACAAATATAGTCAATTAAACCACAGAATGCACAGCATAATAGAAAACTAAATGTAAAAACATTTAATAACAGGGAAAAAACCTTGAGCAACAGAGAAAACTAACTGCAATAGTTCGCGCTACCAACCGCTGGCTAAAAGCACTTTTTTAATGAGTTTTAAGCACAGGGGAAAAAAATGAACATTTGTAAAAATCAGTAATTTAATAAACCACCAAGAAAAACAACATTGCAACAATGCATGCTACGAACCGATCGCTGGAAACAGAAGTGAAAACAAAATCAAGCCCAGTGCATTCTTTAACTGCCTTCCTACCTTAATGTGTCCAGCTCCCTCTCGCGCTGCCTCTATGTGTGTGTGTGTGTTGCTACATCTCGCGGTTAGCACTTTTTTTTTTTTTTTTTAAACTGTTCAGTATTATTCTGTCAAGTGTTGTTCACATGGTGCCTTGAACTTGTCTCTCCCTTCTGTGTTCTCCCCAGAAATTTTTTCCAGCCGGGTGGGGCAGGATGGGGAAAATTAAATGTGCACTATTTTTATTAGTTAATTATTATTAATTATTTTCTAATGCTTAATATGACTTCCTTTAAGGTTTGAAACTTGTGCCAGAATATTTTTATTAAATTTAAGAAGTATCCAATTCACGATCCTGCAACCCTAACAAAAACTTTAAATAACAATTGCTATGACATAAACCAAGAGGCACAAGTATTGTCGCTATTGTGAAAAAAAGTGAAAACAATGAAAAAAAGTATGGGAAACCTAATGAAGAAAAATAAAAAAAATATTCTTCAAAGCCAATTTGCATATGCAGAAGGTGTCTTCAGTTAAATATTTAATCTTCTTTTCTTCCTAGGGGCTCAGTTGTCTGCAGCTTTCCCTTATAATCAAAGTCTTCCAAGGAGATCAGCATGAGATTATTTAGCGTGTTTTGATTCATGCGATTTCTCAAACATGTCATGATCCTTTTAAGGGAAGAAAACCCCCTTTCACATTCAGCTGTGCTCACTGAGATCACTAGCCCAATATGAGCTAGTCTGGCTAAATTTGGAAACGACTCTTTGAGCTCTGATGTTGTTGACATTTTTAGTAGAATCTGTTTTGGACTGAAGTCTTTGTATGATTGACTTCTGATCATTTTTGACGCAACGGTCTATTCTTGCCAGCTACTTTAATATATTAGAATTGGAGGCTAACATTTTTGGAGTAATGATCGAAAAGAATCGGTGGTTTACACAGTGGCACTTAACCAAGAGTCCAGATGTTTTATCTTTCAGCAGTTTTGCCACACCTTTCTGTTTCCCAATCATTTCCCAATCATAACAGCCACTCCATCTGACCCTAGTCCAACTAGATTAGCAGTTTTCAAACCTAGAATGTCCATAGTCTCACTCGGTGTGGTTACAGTCTCCACTTTGCCATCAATCATATTGCGGGTTGATACAAAACTAATTCTGACCTCTTTAGTGACCTTGCAAACATACTTAATGTAAATAATTGTTTTACAAATGAGATGTCTGTGGTTTCATCACACAGAATACTGAAAACATTTTCAGTGTGTATATTTTTCAGTATGTTATGCTTTATTTCTGATGCTAAGGTATCCAGCAGCTCTTGCATTATTCTTTCAGAGGTGTAATGTGCATTTTTACCAACATTGAGATGTTGTGAAAAGAAATGACCCATTTATTTACAGTGTTCCAACAGCTTTTCAAACGATGTTGTATGTGGCAACTTATTTTTTGCCAACCAATGCATGGATCTTAAAGCTCCCACAAAGGCATCTCTCTGTAAGTTATTTAACGCAGATGCAGATCTTTCAATTTGACCGATTACAGTTCAGTGCTCTAGTACATGCTTTCCTAAAAGGTCAGCAGAAGACTCAATGTGCGTTTTACTTTTTTCATGGTCCAGCAAGCTTTCTTTTCAAATTCTTGTGCATGGCAGGTTTACCCAAAGTAACTCCCTCCTTGGGGGGTGTTTGTTTGAATATTTCATGCACAATGAACACTGCATACCATTTTCTTTGACCATTAGCCAATTAAAATCTTTAAAATATTTATGCCAGATAAGCGCTGCTTAGATTTATCAATTGGCAGAGTGTGTGCTGAAGAGATTTCCCCTGATGGACCAGCCCCTGCAATGTCTTTGTCTGAAATTGCCACATCAGGAGTTGACGCCGCACATTCATTAATTTGTGGCTTCTCTTTTCTGAAATAACTGAGCAGTGTTGCTTTCTGAACACTTTTTTTGCTCATGTTGGTAAAACGTTTGGAAAAAAATAAAAGTACCTATGAATAAGACTTTTGAGTGGGAAAGTGAGAGCCTGTTGGATATTCAATGCACACGCACTACGGCTTGGCAAGATATGAACAAAAAAGGAATGGCAGATAGGTCACTTTGTAACAAAACCTACGGAAGCGTATTAGGGCCACAGTGAAGAAAAAAAATACGGACACAGTGAAGAAAAAAAACTATATGTTGAGAATAAAGTCGACATGTTGACTTTATTCTTGACATTCAACATATTGACTTTATTCTGGACATTTCTACTTTATTCTCACCGTTTATGTTGAGATTAAAGTCGACATTTCCACTTTATTCTCATAGTTTATTTTGTCATTAAAGTAGAATGTCATATACTAAACTTGAACTTAAAATCAACGTTTAATTTACTAGATTTTCTCAAACCCCATCATAAGTTAATGTAATACTTTAAATGCTTTGTGTTAAGAGTTTCCCAAACGAGTTGTTAATCACTACGCGCTTCTTAAACTGACTTTTTCTTGCACTGAGGAGGAACAGGCAGCGATCGCCGCACAGAATACATTCACTTCATGATATTCCTGCTCTCTGAACATTTACAATGCAAAGATATATACTTAATATCCTTTTCATGATGAAATGCATTAAAGCATGTATTAAATATGCACAGTGGTGTGGCAGTAGTGCTGCTCCCTCGCAGTAAGGGGTCCCCAGGTGTATGTTCAGTGTAGTGAACTTTATGGTAGGTGTGACGAGGCTCCAAAAAACTGGATTTATAAATGGGTATCGCACAGGTTTAACTTAAATATTGTGTAAATGTTGGGTTCATGATCTTGTTGTCGGAGACACGAACACAGAATTCAATTGATGTTTTTCTGAGCAGGCTTTCTTTATTGCATGCATGCTGACTATCTGACGTACCAAAACCCCAGTTCCTATCCTTCCCTTTTTTTCCACATAACCAATCACCACATGATAAACAGCTTTGTGAAATTTAAATTAGTTATAAACTAAACCACGGAGTGTTCAGAACTTTAAAAAATCTTCATTATACGTTTTTAATTATGCCATCCATTCAGGGTTGCACCCATCCTAGCAAGCAACATGTGCGAGGCAGGAACAAATCCTGAACGGGGCGCCAGCTCATCACAGGGTGAATACGAGCACACGCATACACACTAACAGGGTCAGTTTAGCATAACAAAACCACACATCCTACTTGACTTTGAAAGGAAACTGAAGCACGCCAAGTAAACCCACCAGAAAAACATGCAAACTCAAGGCTGGGAACACCTGGGACCCAATTTGCTACGAGGCAGCAGTGCAACATCCATGGCACTGTGCCCCCACATGATTAGTGTATGCTGTAATGCATTTCATCATGAAAATGATATCAAGTATTTATCTTAGCATTGCAAATTTTCAGAGAGCAAGAATATCATGAAATTAATGTATTCTGTGTGGTGATCGCTGCCTGCGCCTCCTCTTAGTGCAAGAGAAAGTCAGTTTAAGAAGCATGCAGGGATTAACATGGGTTGGGGAACACTTAACACAGAGCACTTCATGCGCTACATAATTTATGACGGGGTTTGAGAAAATCTAGTAAATTAAATAATCATTTTAAGATGAAGTTAAGTTTACGATGTTCTACTTAAGCGACATAAGCGTTGAGATAAAAGTGGAAATGTCGAGAATAAAGACAACATGTCATCTTTATTCTCGCAATATAGTTTTTTTTTATTCACTTTGTCCGTATTTTATGTAAATATTAATGTCTGCAGTGTGGAAGTTTTTTAAAATTAATGATAAAAACCAAAGCCTATAGCAGACTGCAAACTGCACTTGGCTAAAATATCAAAAGGAGGTACGAAAACAAGTTAATACACTCAAATAACCTAATTAAACTTCTCAAAAGTAAACAAAAGAATGAGCACAGACAAATTGCATTTGGTAGCACGTGGCATCAATCAACAATGCAGCAGACTCTAGCAAGGAGAAAAAACAAAATGTAAAATGATAACCCACGGGCAGTGAAAATAATAGAAGTACTTGCCAAACACGTCAAAATCAATCCTGTAATGGTTAACTGACCACAAATTCAAAGTTCTGCCCTGGCCATCTCAGTACCTTGACCTGAACCCTATTGAAACCCTGTGGAGTGAGCTGAAAAGGAGAGTAGAGAGCCTATGGACCTGGATAATCTGGAGAGATTATTTAAAGAAGAATGGTCTCAGACGCCATGCTCTGTATTCTCCAACCTGATAAAAAGGTTACAAGAGAAAACTCTGTGATGTTATATTGGCAAAGGGAGAATGTACAAAATAAGAAATGAAGGGATGCCAACAATTGTGGCACATGTGTTTTTGTTAACAATTTCTTGATGAGGGCTTGGTTTTTTTTTGTTAATTGACTTGCTTCAATGAAAAGTCAGATGTTTCTCATTTTTTCAGTGCAAGATAACGGTTTGTCAGTAGTGATTTTTTTCTAACCCTTCTTACTAATTTTTTCAAGGGGTACCAATAATAGTGGAGAGCACTGTGTGTGTGTGTGTATGTATATAAACTGCTCAAAAAAATTAAAGGAACACTTTGAAAACACATCAGATCTCAAAGGGAAAAAGTAATCCTCCTGGATATCTATACTGATATAGACTGGGTAATGTGTTAGGAACGAAAGGATGCCACATCGTTTGATGGAAATGAAAATGATCAACCTACAGAGCCCTGAATTCTGAGGCCAGGAATTGTCGTGCACCAGGAGCCACTGTACCAGCATAGGGTCTGACAATGGGTCCACGGATTTCATCCTGATACCTAATGGCAGCCAAGGTGCCTTTGTCAAGCCTGTAGCGGTCTATGTGACCCTCCATGGATATGCCTCCCCAGACAATCATTAACCCACCACCAAACTGCTCATGCTGAATGATGTTACAGGCAGCATAATGTTCTCCATGGCTTCTCCAGACCCTTTCACTTCTGTCACGTGCTCAGGGTGAACCTGCTCTCATCTGTAAAAAGCACAGGGCACCAGTGGTGCATCTGCCAATTCTGGTATTCTATGGCGAATGCCAATCGAGCTGCATGCTGCTGGGCAGTGAGCTCAGGGCCCATTAGGGAAATGGGGCCCTTGGGTCACCCTCATGAAGTCTTTCTGGTTGTTTGGTCAGAGACATTCACACCAGTGGCCTGCTGGAGGTCATTTTGTAGGGCTCTGGCAGTGCTCATCCTGTTCCTCCTTGCCCAAAGGAGCAGATACTGGTCCTGCTGATGGGTTATGGACCTTCTATGGCCCTCTCCAGCTCTCCTAGAGTAACCGCTTGTCTCCTAGAATCTCCTCCATGCCCTTGAGACTGTGCAGGGAGACACAGCAAACCTTCTGGCAATGACACGTATTGATGTGCCATCCCGGAGAAGTTGGACTACCTGTGCAACCTCTGTAGGGTCCAGGTATCGCCTCATGCTACCAGTAGTGACACTGACTGTAGCCAAATGCAAAACTAGTGAAGAAACAGTCAGAAAAGATGAGGAGGAAACATGTCAGTGGCCTCCACCTGTTAAACCATTCCTGTTTTGGGGGTCATCTCATTGTTGCCCCTCTAGTGCATCTGTTGTTAATTTCATTAACACCACAGCAGCTGAAACTGATTAACAACCCCTCTGCTACTTAACTGACCAGATTAATATCCCATAAGTTTTATTGACTTTATGCTATACTCTGATTAAAAAATGTTCCTTTTATTCTTTTGAGCAGTATATATATATATATATATATATATATATATATATATATATATATATATACACATACACATACACATACTGTGTGCACAATTATTGGGCAAGTGAGTATTTTGACCATATCATTTTTATGTGTATATTCACACTCCAAGCTGTATTAACTTGAATGCTTATTGGATTTAAGCACGTCAGGTGATGTGTATTTGTGTAATGAGGGAGGGTGTGGCCTAAGGAGATCAACACCCTATATCAAGGTGTGCAGAATTATTAGGCAGCTAGTTTTCCTCAGGCAAAATGGGCCAAAAAAGAGATTTAACTGACTCTGAAAAGTCAAAAATTGTAAAAAGTCTTTCAGAGGGATGCAGCACTTTTGGAATTGCTAAGATATTGGTGTGTGATCACAGAACCATCAAACATTTTGTTGCAAATAGTCAACAGAATTCGCAAGAAGCGTGTTGAGAACAAAAGACATAAATTAGCTGCCAAAGATTTGAGAAGAATCAAACGTGAAGCTACCAGGAACCCATTATCCTCCAGTACTTTCATATTCCAGAGCTGCAACCTACCTGGAGTGCCCAGAAGTACAAGGTGTTCAGTGCTCAAAGACATGGCCAAGGTAAGGAGGGCTGAAACCCAACCACCACTGAACAAGAAACATAAGTTGAAATGTCAAACTGGGCCAAGAAATATCTGAAGACAGATTTTTTTCAAAGGCTTTATGGACCGATGAGATGAGAGTGACTCTTGATGAACTGTGGATCAGTAATGGGCACAGAGCTCCACTCCAACGTGGAGGTGGGGTACTGGTATGAGCTGGTATTTTTAAAGATGAGCTAGTTGGACCTTTTTGCATTGAAGATGAACTCAAAATCAACTCCCAAACCTACTGCCAGTTTTTCGAAGACACTTTCTTCAAACAGTGATACAGGAAAAAGACCATGATTTTTATGCAGGCAAATGCTCCATCACTTGCATCGAAGTTCTCCACTGCGTGGCCAGCCAGTAAAGGCCTTAAAGATGAAGGAATAATGACATGGCCCCCCTTCCTCATCTGACCTAAACCCTATCGAGAACTTGTGGGCACTTCTTAAATGCTAGATTTACGGGGGAGAAAAACAATACACCTCTCTGAAGAGAGTCTGGGAGGCTGTAGTCACTGCTCCACAAAAAGCTGATCGTCAACAGATCAAGAAACTGACAGACTCCATGAATGGAAAGGCTTATGACTTATTGGAAAGAAGGGTGGCTATATTGGTCATTGATTGATTGATTTATTTTTTTTGAAATGTCAGAGATGTTTATTTGTAAATTTTGAGGTGTTTGTTTATTATTCTCACTATAACAGATGAAAATAAACAAGTGAGATGGGAAAATTTTCATTTTTCCTTTAGTTGCATAATAAATCTGCACACTAATAGTTGCCTAATAATTGTGCGCACATATGTATTCCCCTGATGATGTTCACACTCACATTTCCGTTGTGAAACATTCAGGTTTCAGGTTTATTAACATTTTGGATTGAGTCTGCTGCTTCATCTACGGTACAAGAAGGCACATTTGAGCTATCTTCACTGAAAGTGTTGCTCGCTGAGCTCACGCAAGATATAAAGAAAAGCGAGAAGGCTAATGAGAAAGCAACGGCAAAGGCACTTGAGAGACTGAAACAGGAATTAAAACAGGAGATGAAACAGGCCAATGAATGTCTGCGACAGGAAATCCAACAGGCAAATGAAAGGCTGCGTCAAGAAGTACAACTTGAACTTCGACAGGTGCTGGGTAAAATTGAAGAGCGCATTGAGAAAAACTCGGTTAAACTGAGCACGCTTGCTGATCAATTGGAGCATCTTAGTGAGACATTCACGAATCGGATCGAAATAGCCGAACATCTAGCTGCCAGTGCCGAGGAAAGAGCAGTAAATGTCAGTTCGGAATGTAAAAAACTCGGAGAAAAACTTGGAGACAGACTGGCTGCTTTAGAAGATGGGAATAGAAGGTATAATGTCAGAATTGAAGGCCTGCGGAGAATCGAGAAAGTTTAAACCCTGTGAAATTCGCAACTGAACTTTTTTCTAAAATAATCAGGGGCGACTTTAAAGCAGAATCTGAGATAGCAGCGGCTTACAGCGTCACTGGATCAAACACCGTCAGACACCGACCAAGATCTTTTATAGTTCGTTTTGAACGATTATCATTTAAGTTAGAGGTGATGGAACTCCTCAGGAAAAAAGGAAGATATTATATATGAAGATTGCCACATTCGCGTCTTCCCTGACTTCTCTCCAGCAACAGCTATCAAGCGCGCCGCCTTCTATAATATTAAACAGCGCTACGGCAAGCCAATGTCAAATCGGCCTCCTGTATCCGGCAAAACTGAAAGTGGAATGGCAGGGTCATTTCTATGTTTTCGCTAGCAAGGAGGAGGCAGAAAATGAGTTAAGAAAGCTGATCCGGGACTATTCTGATACATAATTGTGAGTCATGGCGGTAAATGATAAAGCTAGGATTAATAATCTACTGTCTGATCTATTTGTTTTAAAATACGGGTTTTTATCAGCATATATTCTCATATTCTTATATTATTATTACTTACTTATTACTTATCATTACTTAGTATTACTAGGGCTAAATGTTTATGTTTTATTGTGCTTAATTACGTTTTCCTCCTCTTTTTCTTTTCTAATTATTTCATGTGTACCCTAAATGAGACTGTTCAATATCATACCCTTGGTTTGCTGTTATTGCTATTACTGCATTAAGACTTGTTATGCTTGTTTTGGACACATCTTTAACACCATCACCTGGGTTTATTATCTGGGGATATCATCTTAATGCACTAAAATTGATGAAGATTATATATATATATATATATATATATATATATATATATATATATATATATATATATATATATTAAGTGCAAAATTCTTTTCTTTTTTTTTTCTTTTCCTCTTTTAAAGACTATATTGGTAACAGATATCTCTATCTTTTAACCTTAAAGCGCCACTGCATGGGGGCTTGATGTGCTTTGGGCGTGCTCTGTCTCTGGGTATGTCAGAGGACTGGGACTGCATGAAGTGGGTTTTAGCCTCACCTGGGGAGGCAAAAAGGGGGGGAAGAGAAAGAGAGCAGGCTTGATCTATATCTAATCTATCATCTCAATCTTTATAATTATAACTATCAACGTAATAATAAGCTGCATGGCAACAACTCTTGGGGGAATAGGAAATTAAGACCTAAACTATTTCACTTCCAGTTAAGACTATAATATGACACCAAAAACTCAGAATCAGTGTCTCCATGATGGGACAGTTAACCGTAAGCTGGAATGTTAAAGGCCTGAATCACGAATTAAAGAGAAAGAAAGTACTTTCTCACCTAACAGGTCTAAATGCTAAAATAGTATTTTTACAGGAAACCCACTTACTAAGTAAGGATCAGTTCCGGCTGCAAAAGACTGGACTGGCCAAATGTTCCATTCTAGTTTTACAAAGAAAACTAGAGGGGTGGGAATTCTCATACATAGAACAGTACCATTTGTAGCATCAGATGTAGTATTGGATCCTGAAGGGAGATATGTGATGGTCATGGGAGACTTATCTAACTGTAAAATGATTTTGATAAATGTTTATGCACCTAATGTTGATGATAAGGAATTTATACAAAATTTATTTGCATCCATTCCCAATCTGAACACTCATAAACTTATAATGGCTGGGGACTTTAATTGTGTTCTAAATCCACTTTTAGATAAGACTTCCTCCACAGGGGGAGCGGCAACTAACACCGCAAAGATAATTACAAAGTTTATAACTGATCACAACTTATCAGATCCCTGGAGGTTTTTAAACCCAAATTCAAGAACATATTCTTTCTACTCACCAGTACATCATTGCTACTCAAGGATTGATTACTTCTTTATAGATAATAACTTCTTGCCTAAGATTAAATCTTGTAAATACGATGCTATTGTTATTTCAGACCATGCTCCGATGATCTTGGAGCTGAAATTACTAAGCCCCATACACTCACCCGCAGATGGCGTCTCAATCCGCTTCTATTAGCTGACGAGAATTGTACTGAATTTATATCCAAACAAATTGAATTCTTTCTAGAGACAAATACATCCCCTGAGATCTCTGCAGGAATACTCTGGGAAACTCTTAAGGCCTTCTTAAGAGGACAGATTATCTCATATCTTTCCCACAGAAATAAATCCGAGCGAAGAAAGTAGCAGAGATAAAAGCGAAATTACTAAAATAGATGAAGAACATGCCAGACTACCAAGCGAGACTCTACATAAGAGGAGGCAGGCTCTACATTCAGAATTAAACCTCTTGACAACTAAAGAAACCGAACAACTAATTTACAAATCCAGACATCATTATTATGAACATGGAGAAAGCTAATAAGCTTTTAGCAACAAATTCACAAGCAAGATATGCATAGCGCAATCTCGGTAATTACTAACACGAATGGAGATAAAATCATCGAACACAAAAATATAATGTACACTTTTAGAGACTACTATAAATCCCTATATACTACTGAGTTTAAAGAAGACAATATACAATCTAATGCATTTCTGGATAAATTACAGATACCACAAATTGGCGCTTTAGTGTGGAGGAGCTCGATAAACCTCTGTCATTATCAGAATTACTGGATGCTATAAAGTCACTCCAAGGTGGAAAAGCAGCAGGCCCTGATGGCTACCCTGCAGAGTTTTACAAGAAATTCTCCGCTCAGCTAGCTCCCTCCTATTAGCAACATTTACAGAAGCCAGAGATAACCAATCTCTTCCACAAACCTTTCGCCAAGCACTAATCACTGTCTTTCCAAAACAAAATAAGGACTTATTACAATGTGCATCATACAGACCAATTTCACTTCTGAATAACGACGTTAAAATACTCTCTAAAATCATAGCTAGAAGGATGGAGAAAGTGCTCCCCTCAGTAATATCACAAGACCAAACTGGATTTATTAGGGGCCGACACTTATCTTCAAATCTTTGACGCCTGTTTAATGTAATATACTCACCAACTAAATCAAACACCCCAGAAATATTATTATCATTGGATGCAGAAAAAGCATTCGACATGATTGAATGGAAATACCTTTTACTATTTTGGAGAAGTTTGGGTTTGGCCCAACATTTGTGCATGGATTAAATTACTGTATACTAACCCAGAAGCTTCAGTTTGCATCAATAACATTTGCTCAGACTACTTTAAACTAGAGCGTGGCACAAGACAAGGATGCCCTTTGTCACCACTGCTGTTTGCAATTGCCATTGAACCACTGGCAATACATTGTCGAAATACTGATCAGATAAAGGGGATTAGCAGAGAAGGACTGGAACAGAAAATCTCATTATATGCAGATGACATGGTACTGTATATATCGGACCCAGAAAATTCTGTGCCTGCAGTCTTAGCAGCACTCACAGAATTTCAAAAGCTCTCTGGTCTCAGAATTAATCTGAATAAAAGTGTACTCTTTCCGGTGAATTCGCAAGCATATAATATTAGATTAGACACCCTTCCTTTTATCATTGCAGAACAGTTTAAATACCTCGGGGTAAACATCACAAGTAAACATAAAGCTCTTTATCAACAAAATTTCGTCGTCTGCATGGAAAAAATTAAACAAGACTTGCATAGATGGTCAACCCTTCATCTCACACTAGCTGGAAGAATTAACACTGTTAAGATGAATATTCTTCCTAAGCTCCTTTTTATTTCAAAACATACCAATATACATTAATAAATCGTTCTTTAAGCAATTAGATTCAACAATAACCTCATTTATTTGGAATTCTAAACATCCACGCATCAAAGAGCGACCCTACAAAGACAAAAGGCAGAAGGCGGCATGGCTCTACCTAACTTCCAGTTTTATTACTGGGCAAATATACAGTCGATAAGAACCTGGACACAAATAGAAGAACATACACAGGCATGGACCGCAATAGAAGTAAAATCCTGCAGTACTTCTTTGTATTCCTTGCTTTGTGCTCCAATAAACACGTTATCGGCAATACACTAATAACCCAATTGTGCTCCACTCACTTAGAATCTGGAACCAATGTAGAAAGCATTTTAAGGCGGAGAAGCTTCTTTCTGTGGCACCTGCAAAAGAACCACCTCTTTCAACCCTCACAAACATATGCAGTTTTAATATCTGGAAAAATTTGGAATTAACTTGCTTAGAGATCTTTATATAGACAACGTCTTTGCATCCTATGAACAATTACATTCCAAATTTAACATTCCAGCTACAAATTTCTTTCACTATCTTCAAATCAGGAACTTTGTTAAACAGAACCTTCCAGATTTTCCTCATCTTGCACCCTCATCCACGCTGGAAAAATTATTGCTCAATTTCAAGGAGTTAGACTCCATCTCTACAATATATAAAATCCTTTTACAATCCCTTCCTTTCAAAGATCCAAGAGGACACTGGGAAAATGACCTCTCAATTAATATATCAGAAAAGGAGTGGAAAGTAGCAATGCAGAGAATTCACTCAAGCTCCATATGCGCAAAGCATACAATTATACAACTCAAAATTATATATCGAGCACATCTGTCTCGACTAAAACTCTCCAAAATGTTTCCAGGGCATGATCCAACCTGCGAGCGTTGCAACCAAGCCCCAGCCTCACTAGGTCACATGTTCTGGGCCTGCTCCAAATTAACATTATTCTGGACAAAAATTTTTAATTACCTCTCAGACAGTCTTGGACTCACAATCCCTCCTAACCCATTAACAGCTGTGTTTGGGGTTCTTCCAGAGGGTCTTAAAGTGGAGAAAGACAAACAAATTGTGATTGCATTCACTACACTGTTGGCACGCAGACTTATTCTGATAAACTGGAAGAACCCAAACTCTCCTCTTTTAAGTCAGTGGGAAACTGATGTGTTATATTATTTAAAATTGGAAAAAATCAAATACTCAGTTAGAGGATCTGTGCAGACTTTTTCAAAACATGGCAGGATCTAATCAGTAATATTTTGAAATGATTTTATAAAGCACAGAGAATTTGTTGATTTAGGTATTTTTAAAGCCTTAAATTTTACACGTTTGGCTTGCTCTCTCTCTCAAGGGTGGGGATCGATCTGTTCTTAGCATAATTCTTTTTTTTTGTAAAAACTTGATTGCTATGTATTGATTGTAATAAAATTAATAAATAATAATAAAAAAAAAAATAAAAAAAAACATTTTGGATTGACTGATAGCACTGTGTTTGTTAGTTGGTCTAATGACAAAGAAATGAAAAGTCTCAGAACAGTATCATTTCAATGGTAGGTTTATTTCAACAGTGGCAGATTGCACATCAAAAGGAAAATCGAAAAAATAACTTTAAATAAAAGATAGAAATTGATTTGCATTTCATTGGGGAAATAAGTTTTGAACCCCTACCAACCATTAAGAGTTCTGGCTCCCACAGAGTGGTTAGACACTTCTACTCAATTAGTCACCCTCATTAAGGACACCTGTCTTAACTAGTCACCTGTATAAAAGACACCTGTCCACAGAATCAATCAATCAAGCAGACTCCACTCTCTACAACATGGGAAAGACCAAAGAGCTGTCCAAGGATGTCAGAGACAAAATTGTAGACCTGCACAAGGCTGGAATGGGCTACAAAACCATTAGCAAGAAGCTGGGAGAGAAGGTGACAACTGTTGGTGCGATTGTTCGAAAATGGAAGGACCACAAAATGACCATCAATCGACCTCGCTCTGGGGCTCCACGCAAGATCTCACCTCGTGGGGTGTCAATGGTTCTGAAAGGTGAAAAGAATCCTAGAACTACGGGAGGAGTTAGTTAATGACCTCAAATTAGCAGGGACCACAGTCACCAAGAAAACCATTGGAAACACATTACACGCAATGGATTAAAATCCTGCAGGGCTGCAAAGGTCCCCTGCTCAAGAAGGCACATGTGCAGGCCCGTCTGAAGTTTGCCAATGAACACCTGAATGATTCAGAGAGTGACTGGGAGAAGGTGCTGTGGTCTGATGAGACCAAAATAGAGCTCTTTGGCATTAACTCAACTTCGCTGTGTTTGGAGGAAGAAAAATGCTGCCTATGACCCCCAAAACACCGTCCCCACCGTCAAGCATGGGGGTGGAAACATTTTGCTTTGGGGGTGTTTTTCTGCTAAGGGCACAGGACAACTTAATGCGTGCGGGAAAATGGGCCGGAGCCATGTATCGTGAAATCCTGGCGACAATCTCCTTCCCTCTGCCAGGAAACTGAAAAGGGGTCGTGGATGGGTGTTCCAGCACGACAACGACCCAAAACATACAGCAAAGGCAACAAAGCAGTGGCTCAAGAAGAAGCACATTAAGGTCATGGAGTGGCCTAGTCAGTCTCGGACCTTAATCCAATAGAAAACCTATGGAGGGAGCTCAAGCTCAGAGTAGCACAGAGACGGCCTCGAAACCTTAGGGATTTAGAGATGATCTGCAAAAAGGAGTGGACCAACATTCCTCCTAAAATGTGCGCAAACTTGGTCTTCAATTACAAGAAACGTTTGACCTCTGTGCTTGCAAACAAGGGTTTTTCCACTAAGTATTAAGTCTTTTTTGTTAGAGGATTCAAAAACTTATTTCCCTCAATGAAATGCAAATCAATTTCTATCTTTTATTTAAAGTTATTTTTTCGATTTTCCTTTTGATGTGCAATCTGCCACTGTTGAAATAAACCTACCATTGAAATGATACTGTTCTGAGACTTTTCATTTCTTTGTCATTGGACAAACTTACAAAATCAGTGAGGGGTCAAATAATTATTTCCTCCACTGTATATATACACACACACACAAACAAATATACACAAACAGGCAGATAATTCTTTCGAAACTACATGTGTTAGCAATAGATTTTCATAAATGTGTGTCTCAACTCCTTATCATAACTATGTACATAACCTTGAGGAATTTATTATTACTTCTCTTGGGTTGCTAATTAAAAAAATCTGGAGTGTTATCCATTCAACTTTCTTGTATATGTAGAGATTATGTAATTATTGTATAAATATGTCAACTTGTGCAACAAAACATGTACCTCTTCAAATTTCAGGTTTATTTGATAGTTCTTTGACCTGATTAGATACATTTTCATTTACAGCGTTATTTTGTATTTGTACCACGTAATTTCTTTGCATTGCTGATAAGTTAAAATAACAGTTAAAAATAATATGTGCAATGTAGGTAATAAACTGTTACTAAATTAGATGAATCATTAGATATTCCCAAAATGATATATCATTCTAACCCTGTCTTTAACTCTTTCAATGTGTTTATATGAAAAATCAGAGTGAAAAACATGTATGCAACTGATTTATTTTCTTCTGCCTTTGTGATGCTGTTTGGTTTTTAACTCTAATTTTCAAGCAAAAAATTTAATCTAGGTAATTAAAAAAAGTTTAGGTAATCCAAAAATACAAAAACAACAATATCAATTAATTCACAAACAGTACAAAATTGATGAAAGATCAAGACATATATAAAATACAATTCGTGGAATTGAAAGGAAGGACAAAGAAGTAAATGCGTAGCACCAACTCAGAAAAGTATATGTAAATTCCAAAATTTTAAATTTTAAAGAATGTCTATAATTTAAAATTATCTCTTTGAAATTAGTTCAAACAATTGCTGACATTACCAATAAAACAAATTTATTTTGTTGATAAAATAAAGTATAACAATGAAAAACAAACTTACCAACTGTCAGTGCTCATATGTAGCCAATCATACATGATAAGTATTGAGCACAAATACTTACTAACATTAAGTTGTGTAATTTCACCAATGAATTAATAATCTTTTGTGGAAATTCAGAACCAGCAAATGAAGAAAATTTCATAAACACTATTAAATCACTAAAAGTACTGTATTTTAAGCACAAAACCAAAAAAAAAAAAAGCAACAATTAAATTTCAAAAAACCACGGCTCAAAATAATTGTGGAACATAATTTGCCTTAAGAAAGACAGTACCTAAATGCTGAAATATGATCATTTGTTTAGCAGATAAACCTGCTTCAACAATATCACAGAATCAGCTGTCAAGAAAGAATATCGAAATGTTGTCAGTCAATCAAAGTGGTGAGGTAGATTCTAGAAAATTGCTAGTTCTGGGTAAAAAAGGTAGACATAAACTTGATGCGCATAAAAACGTCAATCCTACAACGCAATAAACTTTAATTACACCAGATGTATCGCAATGATTCAAACCAAACAGCAGAAGTATACTTCCATATACTAACTACAGTTATTTTGTTAAAGGCATAGATGAATGCCAATTTGCCAGTCTTTTGTAAAGCATCATATGTAAAGCATAAAAAAAATCTGGCTTGTTCTTCTCCACTCAACTTTCCTTACATCTTTTCAGGTAAAGTAGATGCCACTTCTGGTTGTCCGATTATTGTATAATGAAACTTCATATCTGTGTGTTTTCACAAAATTTCAATTACTTATCTTTGTTTATAATGTAAGTTTATATGGCAAATAACTACTTCTGGTAATCCGATCAAACTGAAATTTCAAGTCTGATTGTTTTTTTGTTGTCAGTAATATACCACTTCCAGTCACCTTACATCTAACAATAGCTAATGATCATACAAAATTTAAATTATTTATCTCCATTTATATAATGGTAGTAATGCATATGTAATAGTGCTACCTGTTAAGATATCATTTCAGGTTATCCGATTAAGGTGAAATATTAGGTCTATGTGTTTCTTACCCTAACTAACAAAGATATACAATTTTTCTCTTCTTATAATGCAATTTCACATGAAAAACTACTATAAATTTTTCACTTAATTGTTTATTTAAATTACGTACCAGTTTATTTGAAAAAATTTGAAATGTATTCAGGTTAAGTACCACTTCCAGTTGATGTATGTTGCCCAAAAGTTGATAGAAAACTAACATTTTGATGTAACACTCATATGCCAAATTTTATTTATCTAGCTCAAAGCGTTCTCGTTATGTTTTTTGTACATACACAGAGACACATACACGCACACACAGACACACACACACACAATTGAAAAAATGGGCAAAACTTGTTCAGAAATGGATGAAAAGTGAAGATTCATTAAAATCTCAACACACACTGACAATTGCAAAAATGGCCAAAACGTTTTCAGGAGCGCATGAAACATGGAGATTCATTAAAATCTTTTCGCAATTTCTATACTTTATACTATGTATACGAAAAAGTAAAAATCCTTAAAAGCCAAAACTTCTTAAAATGAATATGAAGCATTTTGGAACAATCTCTTCAATTACTCGCATAAAATGTCTAAGTATCAAAAATTGATTATTGATTGGACATAAAACTGGTATGTATATCATTAGGAAAAAAATGTTTCCTGTTATAGATACAAGGATTGGCCTTTTACTAACATTAATACAGCCATGAAGGCCAAAGAAAATGTTGCAGGCGCTGCAGGAATTGTGTGGCCTAGAGGCAGCTGGACAGGATTATGTGGCACCTCCTACCAAAAGTCCCAGGAAGGACCAGCTGAGTAGTATTTTGACTCATATATTTAATGATATTGTAGATGAACATGCAGTGGAATCAATGAGCTGTGTCCCAGTAGCTGCTGCCATACAGCTGTAAACATACCTGGGAGAGAGCACAATTTCTTGTTCATGCAAACCACTTAAGTACTGGTCAGTTAAAGTGTGTTTCCTCACTTTTTCTCAGATGTCAAGGAAATACCTTTTAGCCCCATGAGGCCCAGAAGCAACCTCCAAATGGCCCAGCCCATTGTTCTGCCAGGGCTAAAGACTGCAACTAAAATTATCACAAATGCAACCAAAAATAGGTTTGATGATTATCATTTCTACTTAGTTCAACAATGGTAAATGAAATCATTGAAACTTTAAACTATTATATTGTAACAGATGCAAAAGCCATTTTTTTATTGTTGAGCATATGTGCCATTAAACATATGTTTCGGTACGGGCTCCCCTTGCATATCCCTGAGCTGCATAAATGCTGGTTTATATCCCGTGCTGGGTGTGAGGGAGGCTGGATGAACATGACATTAGAGGTGGAGACACATGTGGGAAAATATTTCAAAGTACATGGCTTGCTGAGGGGATGGCCATGAATTTCAACGAGAGGCTGGTTACGCTTGTGCCAGGAGGGCTGAATATGACGCAAACGGTCATCAAAACAAACAGGTAGGCATGCAAAACATTTGAAATTCCTCTGCCTATCACATTGCTCCCCTGTTATGAAGTTATCTGCACCCCATGGAATTCAGCTGTCCCTTCTGATTTCAGGTAGGCACACTAAGGCGTGATTGTCACAGATCTCGTGTTCACTCATCTTTGCATGCTGTTTCTCTTTTGATTTAACGCATACCTCATGCAAAAATGCCAGCCTGTCCGTCAGTAAACATGTACAAGCAGTCACCTGTCTGCTGTTTCGTCATACACAGTGATGTGATGTGGTCTGCGTTTTAAGGATGCAGGTGTATTACTGTCGTTTTACTGGGCTGCTCTATTATTGACGGCGGACATTAAAAATAGTTTTGGAAAATGTGACTTCATTAGTTGTTACTTCAGTCATTTTGGCATGCACATAATATGTTCTGTTATCAATAAATTATTCAACAGGAGCTTGTCAACCAAAAAAAAATGGAAAATGATTTATGATTATTTAATTCTTCACTTGACACCAAAGAACTCTGTACTAAGATATTTTAAAATAAATGTACTAATTCACTTTCACGCCATACGTGCAGCCTTGCTCTTAAACGTTTAATAAGGTTTTTTTTTTTCTTTTCCGGGGGCAAAAATCTAAAAACCAGGGGAAAGGCATTGTTGTGGAACTTAAATTTAACCTCTGTCATATATGAATGATTAAAACCGAGTGACTGAAATAGTTTACGTTCTATGAAAAAAAACAGTCACTTGCTTGTCATGACCACCCCTTTAAACTGAGGGAGGATGTCTTGTTTCCATTTTAAAATATACATTATTGCTAATACACTTTTTTATTTTAAGCACTTTAAGATGTGCGCAAAATGTTTATTTTTTTATTTCAAAAATGGAAAAAAAGTATTGCTACTAACTCGGATTCTATTCTGTTATAGCTTTTTTATTGTTTTTTTATACATTTTTTGATGTGCCTGTGTCATATTTAATCAAATTTAAAAGGGAAACAATGAATAAACATTACTTGTTTTTAAATGCATTTGTGTTTATTTAAAATTTCTCATTACCTGCTGACTATCTGCCACTGAAAATGTCTGACCCAGGTATATTTCTTGGTTTGAAAATCTGGCCCAATTGAAATTGTAAATGAATAGCCCTTTCCTAGGTGGTTTAAGAAATTGCTTGATGTCATGTTCTTTCATGTACCCTATAAGACCCGCCAGTTTTCATTAAAAGAATAAGACCTGAACGTAAGAGATATGGATAGGATAAGAATGTAGTAGAATAACCCTTTATTTTTAGCTAAGCTGACTATGCTCTCTGCTGAAAAACAACCCATGCCTTTTAACCAATCACAGTAAATGTCAGGATTAATTCAGCACTATTATGCAAATTCAGTTATCTATAATTTGAGTCTACCTTTATTCTGTGACCACTGGTTGACAACCTCTGCCCAAGATATTGTCCTTAGACTGCTGTAGCAGGATGCTCCCTCTTCAGCATTTGTTGAAGAGAAATAAATGACACAATGAACAAGTTTCCTTCTGCCTGTTTCCTGACTCAAACAGGACAAAGTCTCATTTTTTAAAAGAATAAAAGAAATACTATCTGGACATGGTAAACAAATACCATTTTCCAGACTTCAGTCTCAATACAATGGTTATAAACGAATGCTAAAAGACAAGTATTGGTAGTTTTACTCAGTCTGACAAAAATATATCAATGCATTCCTTGTAAAGACAGTAGTTAACAGATCATTTTAAAATGACAAAGAAAGCATCTAATATTTAGAGATGGTGTTTTAATGTCTGTAGCAGCAATAACCCATACATTACTAGAAGCAACTAATCTAAAATACTGTGATTGCACACGTGATGACCGAGAGTAATACAACACAGTGTAGTATAGTGCAGTACAAGTAGTGAGCCAAATACGAATATTTAAAACAGTGGTCAGAAATATTAAAAATTGGAGAATAGCTGTGCCATGACGGACAAGGGCTCAAGAGTTTTTCAAACCTACATCAAATATTTAGCACATACAACATTAAAGGACCCAGAATACAGGTCAGGTCCGGTCAAGCAACAGAGCATGCATTTGTACAGGGCATTGCCAGACCTACCACACGATGAAACCACTCGGGATCCTGGATGGCAACCCTCCTGGAATACATGCGGTCCATTCCCACCCTCCAGAAATAACCATCTATCGCTCATTCGACACAAAGTCAAACCAGCGGTACCCAAGGATCCTCAGAGGAGACACAGTACTGAAGGAGTCCGGTCTTCATCTCAGGTCATTGGATATCATCCATGTCTCGCAACCATATAGCTAGATGGGAACCACCAGGACTCTAAAGGACTCTAAACAAATCGGGAGCGCCACAGACCCCTTTTCCAGCAACTTTATGACTCCCCCAGGCTCTCCCAATCCGTCTACTGACTTCATAGGAAGAATTACCAGAGACATGAATGTCACTGCCGAGGTAAGTAAACCTCTCTCCACAGACAGACACACTGCCTGGATCTTGGTTTTTATCCAGGAAACTCACAAGCCTAGATGCTCAGTCTCTCAAGCCTCCATGGACTCCGTGAAGGTCACAGCATCATCAGCAAAGTCAAGATCAGTGAATTTTTCTTCACCAACAGATGCTCCATAGTCGCCGGACCCCACAACCTTGCCCAACACCCAGTCCATGCAAGCACTGAACAGAATAGTGCAGGAACTCACCCCTGACAAACCCCAGAATCAACTTTGCGCAGCACTTACAGTACCAGTGTACAGGCCGTTAATGATATCCAGCAAAATTGAGGGGATCCCACAAAGTCTCAGGATGTCCCACAGGGCAGTTCAGTCAAATGAGTCCAACACTTTACAAAAATCGACAAAAGATGCAAAGAAATTCTGCCGATATTTCTGTTTCAGCTCCATGAGAACTCTCAGTGCCAAGTTGTGGTCGATTGTAGACTTCTTAGATGTAAAACCAGACTGTTACGGTAGCTGGTAGGTGAGCAAGTGATTACGAATCCTACTGAGGATGACCCTAGCAAGGACTGAACCCAGCTCCAACGCCAGTGTTATTCCCCTGTAGTTGCCGCAATCCAGGCATTCATCCTTCCCTTTCCAGATAGGGATGACAAATCACGTTTTCCCAGTCAGTTGGGATGATGCTCATCTCCCAAATGGAAGTAAAGATTACTTGCAATGCCAGGAGGACAGCCATACCACCAAGCCTTGCCAATCCTCAGCTGGTTCACCATCTGTGCAATCTCAGTGTGATTGGGTAGTTCACAGCTAATTGGAGGATCAGCCTCAAAAACCATGGATCCAGAGGTATCCAAAGTCCTAGATGGAGGATCAGCTTTAAACAGCTGCTCAAAGTAACCAGCTCAGTGGGTCACAACTCCAGTGTCATCAGTAAGAACAGTTATATCAGTCGCTCCGACTATGATTCTCAGAGGAACAGATTCGGATGTGCATAATTCTTCGATCCTTCTGGGAACACTGCTAACACCAACACAACCCACAGCAACCTTCAGAGTATTGTCACGGAAGGTCTCCCACATCACATTAGGATCGGCAGTCGCACCCAAGTTCATAAGTTCCTCACACAAACAGAGTGCAAACTCATCAGAAACAGCCAGATCTTGGACAGGCCTGGTTCAGTATCAATTTCCTAGTAGGGGGTAGCGTACTGGACGGACCTAAGCTGGATCTTCAGAGTAGCAAAAACACGTTTGTGGTCAAAATTCACAAACTGGGCACTTCTGTAGACCCTGCAGTTTTGCAAGAGCCTCCAGCATCTGCCCATGAGGATGTGATCAATCTCCTTCACTGCACCACCAGTATTGAAGTACCAAGTACAATGATGTGGCTCAGGGTGCTGGAACCAGGACCCAACAATCTGCAGCAATTGACCTTTTGCAAAGTCAGGGAACATGGAGTCACTTTCACCATGGTTGCCAGACCGTGACGACTGACACAAACGTCATAACCAGCCCTGCCAGTGCCAGTGGTTGCACTGAAGTTACCCATGACCAGAGGAGTGTCACCTTGCAGGAATCCGTCAACCACCGAGCAAAGTTGAGAATAAAATGTCACCCTCACCGAGACACCATTAACCACAGTCAGAGCATACATTGAGACAACAGACAAGGCATCCAGAGAGTGCCGTAATGTGAGTTTCATGATACGCTCGTTGAAAAGGGTGACATCAGACACCAATAGAAGGAGCCAATCAACCACAGCAACAGCTACTCCCTGAGTATGACAGCCATCAGGGTGACCACACCAATAAAAGGTGTACCCACCTACAGAGATCTGGACAGTCCCAGGTCTGCGCACCTCAGAGAATGCCATCACTGAAACGTGGAGTTTATAATGCTCCTCTGACAGCAGAATAAGATGATAATCATGCGGGAGAGACAAGACGTTCCTCACACCTACCCCAATGGGCACCCTCAAATTGGGACTCGAGTGATGCCGTGCTGCGGGAAACGCCTCAGCACCACACCAGTTTGGATTCCCAATAGTTCTGACCCCATTGGCTCTCTGATGGTTTTGATTCTTCCAGGGATGGGGCTTCCGAGGGCTTTCTCCCATCCCCTTCATAATGCGAGCAGCCTTGTTATGTGCAGCTGCAGCAGAGCTACTCCCACTGAGAGCAGAAAGGAGTCCTGCTTGTCTCAGAGCTGCACAAAGTTTTTTTTTATGGTGGCTGGAGTGCCAATACAGCCACCAACCCTCATATTTTCCTTGAAAGTTGGACAGACATTGCCTTTCACCGCACTAAAGTTAAAATCCTGAGTCAGAGGGTGGATTTAAGAAGAGGGTCGACTGGCTACAGACCAGTGCTGAAATACAAGACCAATGGTATAACTCGAAGTCTGGCTCTGATCTGTCACGAGTCAATGTGGAGTGTTTAATTAGGGAGTTGTTTAATAGTATAAATCTTACCACTGTCCTGTATTTAATGGAGTGGGGGTGGTTAAAGGGAGCATAGCACTGATAAACATTAAGGCGAAGGAATATGTTCATGTCAATCATAGTTAACAGCACCCCAGACAAAAATTCACATTGGCTCCTAAAAGAAAAAAATTAGGAGCCAATGACTTTGATTTAGATGCCAAATAATAAACTGTGTAAATATTAATCTTTTCATCTTTTACCTTTCTATATGTGCCTAATTCGTTTCCTTCTCCTGTGCAGTGCATCCTTCCCTCGTGCTTATGTGTGTCTTGATGATTTGGGTAACTAAATGTCATTATAACTTTCAAACTATGTACAATCATTAAGAACTGTGCACTCTGCTCAGACTCCGAGTCTTTGTCATTGACCATCAGAATGGCAGTGTCTGAGGGACATCCAGTGTAATTTGGTCTCCTTTTATTCTTGTTTGAAGTAGGCTAAGGATCAAACTGCTCAAGAGAGTGAGTTTAGCCCTTTTGAATTTATTCTGCTTGGTGCTGAAAAGCGATGTTCACACTAAGCTGCTGAAATAGGCATGACAAGCATGATCCCAACAATATGTAGAATATTGCATAAAACTGATAATACTGCACAGAAAGACTTCCTACAAACTGTTAATAAGACTTGTCTGAGAATTTGCCTGTAATCAGAATTTTTTTTAGAAATCTCCATTCCGTTTGTACAGCCCTGAAATCACATGCATTCTTCAAGAAGACGCCTTGATACCAGTTAATCAATAAGTGTCTGTCTCATTTTCTCCGAAAGTGGTTAAATCATCTGGCCACGAACAATGATAAAAGGTTGAGAAACAACAAACGATCGCAGACCCATGCGAGTTTACTTATTGTGTATTACCCTTTAGATTTTCAAGCTGGAATTCCAGTTTCTTGATTGTAACCTCCACTGATTTCTCAACATGCAGCTGAAGGTCATCTCTAAAGTCGGTGAGACTTATGCCTTTGACTTGGATATTCTGAAAGGTGATGTCTTTATTGGTATTACTCACTGTCTTTCCACACTTTTAAGTTTTCAGTCTCTCTGAGATCTGTGAGTTATCCTGGGGGCACTATATTTTTATGCTGAGCAAGCAATTCTAGCCTAGTATGCTACAGGAACTACTGCAATTTTCCACTCCTTAATGGTCTGTCTGACATGCACCGATTGTGAGAACACAACTGTGAACAGCTGCTACAGCTTGAGACAAAATCAAAGAATTCTTCTGAAGAGTAACACTTAACTTTGGGATTTCCCCAACCAAGTCACGGAGAAAGTGAGAAAATGCCACAAAAGGCATACTCTCCACTTTCTGTGCAATGCGCTTTGCTCTCCCTTTAATGTCAGTGTTTTTTTAGCTTACAACCAGGTGTTCCATATGGTGATGCACAGCCATACTGTGTGATCTTAGTGCAGAAAAACAAAGTACCCAGTAAATGTGGGGCAACTAATACTGGGTATTCACTGTAGATGATGTGTGTACAGAACTGGCTAATTCCACAACAGTCACTCTCAGCTCATGTTTGCTGTGGAAATGTGTGTCCCCTCTGGTGGAAGGGATGGAGGGGTACAGTAGATATGAACATGCTACAGAAGACTGCCTGATAGGCTTACTAAAGACACTTTGCATTATTTTAACTACCTAGTGTTCATTTTGCAAGGTTTTTTAAAAACATTTGAGCAGTTTTAATCTGCCATGATCAACTGTGCATGTAATATACAGAAAAAAGGGTTTTATAGGATAATGACACCTGCTATTAAATCGAGATCCTCACCCAATTTTAAGGAATGGCTATGACAGGAAAGGCATTTTTTGATACAACTTAAAATGTTTCATTCACACAGTTTTAATCACTAATAAAGAACAAGGTGAATTTTTTGTTCCACAACAAGGCCTTTCCTGTGGAAATTCTTTTTTTCGCCTAGAAAAAGCTACCTGAGTAAATGTTTAAGAGCAAGGACCAGTATGGCATGAAAGTGGATTTGTACATTTATCTTAATTTGTCTTTTAAATGTCTTTGTACAACATTATTGGATGTCATGTAATGAATTAGTAATTATAATTATTACTATTATTAATATTTTACTAAATCTGCTTTTACACATTTCTTTGTTGATGAGCTCTTGTTGAAGAATTTATTGGTAACAGAACATATAGTGCTCATGCCAAAACAATTAAAAAAACAGCTGATAATTGGCATTTTTTTAATTTTAACAAAGTTTACTGTCTGCCATCAATCAGGGAGCACCCCTGTAAAATGACAATAACATGGCTGGGCGATATGAAAAAAATGATTGTGGTTAATTTTTTCCCATATCAGTCAATACCAATATATATAATGATATAAATAAAATTATTATTTATGCCAAGCTTAAATGATCTCTATACTGTATCTTTTCCTTTGCGTATATTAAAACTGTTTTAAATCGCTTGGAAACAAACCCACACATAAATGGACAAAAAACTTTCTGCATATATTGTCAGTATAAATTCAAGCAGCTTTCAAATGTAAATGAAGAACATAAACAAAATTGATATATTCACTCAATTGTGGTTTGCTTATGTTCCAAGGCAAAAAAAAGAAATGCAGAACCAATCCCCATTAGCGCAGTGTTTGCTTGGGTCTGGGATTATAAAGTCTTGCATTGTGCAACACAACAGAATTTGCAATGCACTCTGCTTCTTGTCAGACTTTAAACAGACAAACTATCTACTGTATAAGAAATTGTATTATCTTGGTTCTCCATAAAACCATGAAATTAACAATTTGACAAAATTATACAAAGAAACCTAGGCAGATAACAAATAAAAATTGTATTTTGGGTGGATTATTCCTTTAAGTTTGACTATTAATTGATTTCTTGTTTAAACTGCAGGCAACTGGCATGACTTGAATAAGAGAGCAAGTTATATTAGGAGCATTTAGCTTCATTCAGTGGAAAACTACAATTTGCATTAACGACAAATGACAAATGTGCATCTGTCACCATCAAAGACTTGATTAGGGTTGATGTTCCCTTTCCCTTCCCCTCTCCCGCTCCCTCTCCACTCTCTCTCTTGTGAACTCCCAACATTGGGAACTGTCTACTCCACAGTGAAGGGAGGTCTCTCATAGAAATGGGTAAAAATGGCAAGTTAGCCCATGATGCAGTTTTTCCAGGTGAATTGGTTCTCTCTCAGTCACATCTGTTCATGGCATTGGATACATCATTCAAACAGAATAAAAAAGCAAAAAAATTGTATGTGCAGTAAACATGCTTCACTGTTCTGCTAATGTTCACCTCTCTTAATGCTGTTTAATATCTGACTCAATCAGAATTAAAGAAGTCAAAGGAATGGGAATATTCCAACCCATTGAAGAAAACAAAATTAATATACTAAGTTGCAGAGTGCATTAGGTGTATGCCCTTACCGATAGTGTGGCTCCAGACTGGAATAGCTCATATGGATACAAAATCCGTTCAAAGTGAGAACGCAGAAGAGATCCTGTTCCTTTACCCTGTGGGTATCCCATTCTAGAAGCCAACTTGGACCATTTTTTTTCTTTGCACACTGTTTCAAATCCACCTTCACTAGACACAATCTGCAACACGACAAAATAGAAGAGCACGTTATATCCTTAAATCTTATGTCCAACTCAGTAATTTAGGATTCAAATCTAGAATAATTTCCTCTTACTTTACTGAGGAGGTACAGATCCAAGATCTTCCTTTCAACATGTGGTATTCTTAGTATACATCCCTGTAATTCCCAAAATTTGGCAATCTGATCCAAAAAATTTAGTTTAACTCGAGTCAGTGCCTAAAGGACAAAAAAATAGTACATTTCACAATTAGCTGCAACAGATTAAAAATTAAATAAATATAATTTTATCAAAATAGAAAATAATAAAAATAAAGGTACATAATCTACCACAGTTGATCATGTCTATTATACTGTATTGTTAGTGTATTCTATCTAGAGGCAAGCTGTACAATATTTCTTCGTTTCATCTCAAAAGTACCTCTTACAAGAACACACAAGGGTAATAAATGGAAAGAGAGAAAGGTTGAGAACATGTGCCGATAGCGTGTTGCCACACCCACCACACGAAACCATTGAAATGGGGCTAAAAAAATAATTACCAGCAAATTAATAAAGCCAGATGCAGCATTAACCAAAGTTCTCAAAAATGTGAATATCTACCATATGTGCAATAAAATGCGTTGAGTGGGTATATGTAATTTACATAAAAAGAAAACAATGCGTGCACATAAAAATTGAGTATATTCTTCAGATTTATAATATATAATACAAAAATTACAAAACACAAAATTGAATTCATATTTAATATCTAAGTACAATTATCAATCCAATTTCAAAAATCTCCTTTTGCCATGTCGTGGTCACTGAGAGATGAAGAATACAAAGAACATAAACCTATAGATGCATACCAATTACAATATTAAAACAATTTTGAGAAGAAAAGGCCATTCACCCAACAAAATTAGTGAATCTTATCTTTTAATTTCTTCAAAATAACACTGAATTACTTTTGAAAGTGCCTAAAGTATCACTCTCTAACACACTATTTGGCAATTTATCCCATGTGTTTAGGATTTTCTGTGTGAAGAAAATTTTTCTAACGCTTGCACTAAATGTATCTTTAAATATTTTGCTGAGAGAAATGGTCCTCACAGAAATACAAACATTTAACCCAGTATACCTAAACAACTGGAAATGGACTATGTACATGACTATACTGTAGACTGATGAGCAATCACTCCAAATGTGACGAAAGGCTTTAAGATACCGTAATATTTAAACAGAATATTCCAGGCCACCTTGACCACATAATCACAACTGGTCTTCAGAAGACACATTTGGATAATTAAAACTGTCACACCAAAGGCATGGTTATACATTATCACTCTGCCTATGCTAAAACATCAGTATCAAAATTACTGAACTTTAATCTAATTAAATTTGAACGTATGCCTGCAACTTTTGTTCAGTCAGTGTCTCTTGATTGCAAGCTACCTGCTTTCTTCACCTCTCCCTCCATACTGGCAGCAGCAGGTTGCTTCCTGCCTGATACCCAATTCTGCTGCAAAGATCACTGCTTTTCCTGCTACCCTAAACTGTGCAGATTAAATTTATCCCTCAACACACGCAAAATTAAATATATACCTATGACTTTTGTTCAGTTCTTATCACTTAATTGAACATATGCACATCCTTAATCTATTCCTCACCACCATTCACAGGATGTCCAGAGCATGCAGTAAATGATAATACCGACCACACCAGGCAATATCTTTTGTATAATAATGCAATCCTTTAGCAAAATAATGCACAACTTTTACAACTTTTTTTTTTCTTTGACGTAATCATCTGCTGTTGAGGAATACGCTTCTGTAATCCTCAACAGACAGCAAACAAGAACTCTAATGCATAACCCCAGTGACAAATAAATGTACTATGGAAAAGAAAGTGGGGAAAAAATATGAGTATTAAGGTAAAGGTGTATATGAAGAAAATGACTGATTTGGTGCATATTTTGCTTACTATATTAGCAATAGTAAATGAAAACACAGTATGTGGTAGTTTAGTTCATATAAAAGATACAGTACATGTTAGTTTATATTTGGCCAAAACAAGAATAATTACTCCAACCATTGTTAATATTCCAAATCAATGATGATTAAGTAACAGTGGGTACAGTGAAAAATCCATAAAAAAGAAATCAGAAACACAGAAAATACAAAGCATATATCTGGCATAAAATACAAGTTTCAGGAGCACTGCAAACCATGGTAGTCTTGAATGTGATCAGAAGGTGTTTGTACCAATGCTCACAGAAACTTAATAAAAAATGATTATATTAACTTTTTACAAAAATAGTATTTACTAAATTAAACAAAATAGAACGGAAAAAAAACGTTCTTCACTCATGGTAAAGATGAAGATTAGTGATGAATGAACAATGCCGAGTTTGGTTCCCCTGGAGTTCAGAGAAATCACGGATGTGTTTGCAAGTGTCACCGAGCTATGGGGACTAACTAAATGAACTAGATTTAACTGGATTATAATGGTGCAATCATCTTTAAAGTGTCCCTGAGGGTTAGGGAAACGACTGTAAACTATATTAGATTAATTATTGCAGCCAAAAATGCAACTGGAGCTGTACAGCATTATTGCCAACCACTGCACCTCCATGAGGTCAAAGAAGAATGAACACAGTCAGAGATGCGCAAACATATATTTCATCAAAACAAAGCGAAAATGCCGAAATCGTAGTCAACAGTCAGAAAAAATATGTAGGATGTTTTACGTTGTTTAAGAAACTATTGCTTTGTGTGCTTTTCACAAAACAGCCCGGAAGCAGCTTGCCACCCTACCCATTCCACAACCCCACCCCTGCTCTACCCCACAGTGGTAGGCGCACAGGGCAATGCACACAGCAACAGATGTTTTATGTTGGTTTATGTGAGAAACTACTGCTTTGTGTGCTTTGGAAAAATATTCAGCCCTGGGAGAAAAGGAAAAAAAAAACAGCCTTAAAAGAGTTAAAGGCACAAAATTTAATGTGGCAAGTCATGGCTAACTAAAGTCACTGGCTCATTCTATTTTTTGAAATCGTGCTGAAGGCTCCCCAAACTGTCTGTCCTGATGCTTTGAAATTTTTCTTCTATCAAAAAGATAAAAATGTCTTATAAATAGTAATCAATCTTTTGGTATTCCTATTATTTCATGGAGTCTCCTGTGTTTTGGTGTTCACATCAGGCTCTTTCAAGGTTTGTTTTGATCCTCCATGTGGCTAAATACGTATGCATGGGGCACATGTCTCCTTCTCTTATATTGAATTGGAACTTGTAGATCGACCTGCACAGGAGACATAACTCATTATTTATGCTGCATATGTTGCATAAAAATAACATTTGAGAACCTGCATTGTTTACTTATCTGTTAAGCTCTTTAAATTGAGTTCACCTACTATACACAATATTAATGTGCCTTTATGACTTTACATTTTATAGCATTTTTTATGGAAAATATAAAAAACTGGTATAAATACTGATGATACAGTAGTTCACTAGCTTGCCTTAGCACCTTTGATTTCCATGAAGTCTCCATATTCTGGTTATATCTGCATGAGTTTTTTCTGCTAACCCCAAGTTTCTCCCAATGTTCAAATCTGCAGTGTGTCAGCTAGTAGACTAGCAATAATAACTATGAGCGTAATCATCTGCTGCTTATAGTACCCACCACTGTGCAACACATGCCTCAGTGAGATCAAAGAAAAAAGCACATAGTGAGAGAGGCGCAATCATTGTAATCAGTTTGTAGTGCAAATGATATGCATTATATACCCGGGGGAAGTCCCATCCAATTTTGGCCGTTACAGCTCTGTGGGATGTTGCACTGGCCTTACAAAGCATTATGGGACCCTGAAAAAAAGTTCTCTAAAAAGGACCAAATTATCAGTAAATAATTTGATGAACAAGGACGATGGAGCAAATTTGCAGCGAATAATGCTTTGATGAAACTCGCTGATCAAAACTAATTAAGACAAAAATACTAGGTATATGGAAACATATTACAGATTTCTACCTTTACTATTTTGAAAGGTTTATCACTGAGGCAAGACTGAATGAACAGTTTTAACCTGAAGACACAAAGTTTAATGCAGGGTGGCTTAGTGGCTGCAAGGTTGCTAGTTCAATCCCAAATGACACAGAGTGTGACCCTGAGAACATCATTTAGCCTAAACCTTCCCACCCACCAGAAAGAGAGAAATGGCCATTGTATACACTTGTGTCAATAAAATGACTTGAAATTAAAACAAAAATGATTCTATATAAAGTACCATTGCTGATTTAATATAATTTTAAGATTTTAGGATTAAGAACCACCATCCTTAGCCTAAATCAATATCACCAGGTGATGCTTGCTCACATGTAAACGGACCGAATTGCAAACAAAGTTAGAGCGAGATGGACAGTAATTAATCAATTTACAGAAAAGGTTTGTCATCATGTATTTCCAAGTGACATATACAGTGTCCATGACATACAGCACAAAGATCTATGTAACAAAGTTTCCTGTTTATTATTTCCACTAATCAAATTAATTTATATGAACAACCAATGGCAATCTTGAAAAAATACAAATCATATATTGGGAACTGAACCACAAGTCTCAGCACAAAGCAGAAAATGATTGAATTGAATTTCCCCTTGGGATTAATAAAGTATCTATCTTTAAAAAAGTGCAGAATATGCTTATGATAGGTTTACGTACCCAAATTTGAATGTGGGCCTATAGAGATTTATGGAAATAAAATAATTTTATCACAAAACACTGTTTACTTCTGATTATAAAAATCTTTTACGAGACTAAGATAGAGACCAGTCTATCTTCAGTCGCTCTGTTGTACACTCCTTGCCTTGGTTGATCTTTACAGCTATAACCAGAAAATTTCAGCTATTCTAAAGACTCATTATGCAATGCTCAATAAATAACTGTTTTGTTCTGTAGACCTTTCTCTGGAAGTCTCTTCCTTGGATTCATAAGACTCTTTCAGTGTTAATATTCAAACCACTTGATAAATAGAGTAGACAATATAAGATACTGATCAGAAAACATGTATGTTTAGGTTCACATTCTTATTGATTCAACTTGTATGTACCAAAATCCTCCCATGCAAAAATAGGTTTATTTTATAGATTTAGGTGAGTTGAATACATTTCTGAAATTGGAATTTCTATACCACACCATTTTTGCGAGAAAAATATGCAAAGTTGGGTTAATTCATTCATTATCTTAACCATGTAATAGGTAAACAGACAGGAAAAGAGTACACATCCAGCCTTTATTAAAGAAGAGGGGGAAAAAAGCAATTTTCTCAGAATATAAAACAGGAAAACTAAAAATAACTAGTTGAGGAGCTTCACTCTTCCTACATAGAACTTGGGTTCAAAAATCTATTACTTACAAATGCATCTGGATTACTCTGGATTATTTTTATATATTTTAAGCCCTTATAAACTCAATGAAATGACATGAAATAACACCCTTTAGTCAAAAGTTTAAACTATGCTCCATGATAAGACAGAGCTGACAGTTCTTTCTCACAATTTAAAGAATGCAAATATATCTTCTCTTCAAAGGAGTGTCTGCATCAGGAGCAGAGAATTTCAGAGAGAGAGAGAGGCAAAAGAAAAGCAAACAATCAAAAATCAATCGTGTGCTTTTAAGTTTGCGAAGCACCGCAATAAAGCTGCATTTTTTAGAGGAGCGTCAGTATCTTCTAAGCAAACAGCCTCTGTGCTCACATCTCCTCCATCAGGCGCAGAGAATGTCAGAGAGGGTGAGAGAGAGGCAGAGACAAGCAAACAATCAAGCACCGCGCGGAAAGCATATTTTATAGCATTGAGGAGTTTTAGTTAATATGTAATACAAGTTCTGATTGGGTAGCTTCTAAGCCATCCGCCAATAGCGTCCCTTGTATGAAATCAACTGGGCAAACAAACTGAGGAAGCATGTACCATAAATTAAAAGACCCATTGTCCGCAGAAATCCACGAAACAGCGAAAAATCCGTGGTATATATTTAGATATGCTTACATTTAAAATCCGCGATAGAGTGAAGCCGCGAAAATCGAAGCACGATATAGCGAGGGATTACTGTACACTTGAAATAAAGCACACGTATTTATTTAATACTTGGGCTAAAATATTCACATATTATACACTTCAGTCATTATTAGTATAACATGGAAAAGTTTCTGCTTTAGGAATGTGTTTAGCATTTCTTCATTTCCTTTCATCCTTCACTTACCCAGATCTTTGTAGACATGGAACACACATGAAATTCATGTATTCCAAATAACGATATACTGTATTATTTACCCTATACAACTCCAGATCTCACACACAGATAAGGAGCCTTAGCTTGAGCTAGGAGAACTTTCTGCCCATAAGCTGTGCTCCATCAAGGCATGGGATGGGACAGCAGGCTGCTTATGCTGATTAATGCATTTACAAAACAAAAGACGCTGATGGAGGGGTGTGAAGGGATTTAAGGTGGGCCAAGATTGCAAGTTTTTTTTTAGGCTTTAGGAATTCTAGTATTAAAAGGGGGGCACACATTTTTACAGCACTGCTCCAGCTGAGGCAATAAGTACCCCTTCCAGTTGATAAGACAAAAAGGGCACAGTAGAGAAAAAATTGACAAAAGACTTCCTATTTTCTTCTAAATAAATTTACTTAAATTTTAGCTGTCCGGTGTTCATTTTGTAAACAGATGAACATTTCAAACACAAAGGCTATGAACGTCCTACAGAAGGCTGTCTGATATAGGTTTATTAAAGACATAGTGTAGCATTTTAACTACGCAGTAACCAGTCGGAACCATTTTAATCTACTATGATCAACAGTGCATTTAATATACAGGAAAAAGAGTTTTATAGGATAATGATGCCTGCTATTAAAATGAGATCCTCCCCCAATTTAAAGGGATGGCCATTACAGGCAAGGGATTTTTTTTTGTTGATAGAACTGTAAAATATATACAGTATACATACTATATATAATATATATTTTATACACTCAGCTAAAGGATTACTAGGAACACCTGTTCAATTTCTCATTAATGCAATTATCTAATCAACCAATCACATGGTAGTTGCTTCAATGCATTTAGGGGTGCGGTCCTGATCAAGACAATCTCCTGAACTCCAAACTAAATGTCAGAATGGGAAAGAAAGGTGATTTAAGCAATTTTGAGCGTAGCATGGTTGTTGGTGCCAGACGGGCCGGTCTGAGTATTTCACAATCTGCTCAGTTAACAAGTACAACGTTCTGGAATGGCCATCTCAGTCCCCAGACCTGAATATAACTGAAAATCTGTGGTGTGAGTTAAAGAGAGCTGTCCATGCTCGGAAGCCATCAAACCTGAATGAACTAGAGATGTTTTGTAAAGAGCAATGGTCCAAAATACCTTCAACCACAATCCAGACTCTCATTGGAACCTACAGGAAGCGTTTAGAGGCTGTAATTTCTGCAAAAGGCGGATCTACTAAATATTGATTTCATTTCTTTTTTGTGGTGCCCAAATTTATGCACCTGCCTGATTTTGTTTGAACAATTATTGCACACTTTCTGTAAATCCAATAAACTTCATTTCACTTCTCAAATATCACTGTGTGTGTCTCCCATATGATATATTTAACTGACATTTTTTATCGTAACAACCAACAATTTATACAGGAAAATAATGTCTATTAACAAGGATGCCCAAACTTTTGCATCCCACTGTATAAATATTACTATATATATATACACATACACACACAATTACTTGTCAACATGCTTAGATAACAGGAAGGGTTTTAAGGAAATACTGTTTAAAATAACCCTCCCAATTGGGGGAAGGCGGGAAATGGTTGGCAGTTTTCAGTTCTCTGATTTAAAATCCCACCAGGACCAGCCAATTTCCAAAGGAACAAAAACCAAACCCTTGGGTTGGCCAAGTTTTGAGGTCCTTCCGGTTCCCCCAAATTAAATAAAACTTGTTCGGCCAGGAGGGTATTTAACCCCTTATTAAAAGCTCAGGGTTTTGGGCGGGCTTTCGGGTTTGACTCTGTTGTTAAACAACTTTTTTGGGAAATGCCAAAATTCTGTCCCGAAACCTGAATTAACTGAAAATTGTGGGTGAGTGAGCTGTCCAAGGAACCTTTTCAACCGTGACTAGAGTGTTTTAGGCATTAAATACAAAACCCCAAAATCTCTGGCCCAAAGGGTTTTAGGGGATTCGGGCAAAACGGATCTCAATGTTTCTTTTTTTTGTAAAGGTACCCGCCGATTTTGGAACAATTAAAGAATTTCTGTAACAAAACTTCAGTTTCTTCCAAATTTCCCGTGGCCCTAGAATTTTGATTTGCTTTTCGTAACAAGCTCACAAATACGGGAAAATTGCACGGTGCAAACTTCTGCTCCACGAAAAACTTTTAAACCAAACCACCACTACATCCATTTTCAATAATGTTAATAATTTCCCTTAAAAATACTGCTTCTTAAGGGATAAAATAAACTTATTATTAATAATATAAACTCATATAATCTATACTTTTTTATATTAACATCTATATATACAGTCACATGGTGGTACGGAAGCGGTGACTTTAGCATACTGTTTTACATCCCCAGGGCGGCGGAGGCAGCTACTTTAGCCTGCAGTTAAATAACCGGGACCGCCTTTCCAAAGGAACACCATGTTGGCCCCAAGAATAGGGTCATTGGTTCCTGGCCCCAAGGTGGATGTCACTTCGGTTGCCCAGGGGGCGACTCATTTCCGCCCTCTGCTAAAGCCATGCCCTTTGCAGGCAAAATTTTTGGACCTGTTGTGCTAAAAACTGAAAGTCCAAATTTTGCGCGGAACCCGCTGCGGGTTCCCCGGTTCCCCCTGCTCAGTTTTACATGGCTGGCCGCGGTGTGCCCGGGAAGGGACCCACCTTGGAACCAGGGGGTATGCGGGCGGGGTTTAGGAGCTGGCAGTCGGGGAGATGGACCTGTCAGGAAAGGGGACCGTGCTTGGGAGGTGGGCCCCAGGCGTCCCTTTGGGGAAAACACCGGGGAGAGCTTTTTAAAGGAAAGGACCCTGGGACCAGGCCCGTAGGGGTGCCCCCATATATGGGCTGGGATTTAACCGGACCTGTCAGAGCAGGTATACCCTGAAGGTGGGTGTAACTACCATTGTTGCCCCGAATAGTGAACCGTGCCTTTTTCGTCGGTGGATTCGTAGAATCCTGGCCTAGACTGCAAGCTCTTTCAACCCAGACCCGGTTGAAAACCCCGAAAAGCTTTGGACTGAAGGATTAAGCCTCAAAACACCCTTGTAATCAACCTGCAAGGGGCGTCGTTGGATTCCAAAATGGGAAGGGGGAAATGGGGATTGTATACGTCAGCTCCCGGGAAAACATGGGAGGATTTTGTGGACAAGTACCGCTTTGTTCGCACTTTCAGTTCTCCGTTTTGTTCTCAAACAATGTTAAGCCATCAAATTTATCGGGTTCCGCTGTCAATAGCCCGGTTCATGCCGGGAACCCTTGGGTAAGTGGGCGGTTACAAGGATCCGGGTTGTATCCTCGCGGACTGGCGCAGTAACGGGTTTTGATTACCCCCATTCTGCTTTTGAGCCTTTGATGATAAGACTATCTAAGCCTTAAACCTCGCGAAATGCGGGGCCAAGAGAGGGCGAAGTATGGGACCGCGGGCATCGTCACACTGCGGACAGGGGATCCGCCCTTCATGACCCACCCCTCTATTGCCTTTCTTTGCACTTGGCTACTTCAGAGGACAGTGGAATGAGGACCGAGGTTATAAAGAATATGCGTGGTTGATACAGCAGCGCCGAGCCACGGGCGGGACTCCATAAATAATTTATTGCCGGGCTGAAGTTTTGGGGAAGGTGGGATTGTCTGCCGCGGACCCTGCCGGAGGTTTAAGTGCCCTCTATTTTCTGGCCATCACGCTCAAAACGATGGGCTAGCTGGGCGGGTTTAAATAGGAGTTCCCCGCATTCTGCCGGGTAATCGGCAAATCAGGAAGGATTGGGACCCTTCCCTTATTCCTTGCATTAGGGAATGGTGACCCTGACCCCTCGGGGTTTTTCTCGTCCTGTGGATTACCTGATCCTGAAGAGCATCCCGGCTAATAAAAAATAGAGGGAATTTGGGAATTTCAGGGGGCACAGCCTGGCCCCAGGCAGTTTCCTGGAATTTAAGAGCCCAATTCGAAATAAGATTTAAAACCTGATCACCCTAAAGTAGGAGGGGCCCTCACCAAATGCTGTGAGGTAGTCGCATGGGGTGGGAACTCTCCTGTTTTCCACCGGGGGAACCCCTCAAGCTCTAGGTTCTCCCTTTACACTCTGAAGACAAGGGCTTTGAATTTTGGGCGGGAAGGGCCCCTCACTTTTGGGAGTAAAAGCCAAGGGAAAGATTAAAGCGCAAAAGTTTCAGGCACAATCCAGGGCCCGCCTGGCCGTTGTGCTTCCGGTCACGGGGGACGAGCGCATGGATTTTCCTCTTCACCTCCTAAATAGCTCCCCTTGGTGGCCTACTTAAGGAGAGGAAGGTTGTCGAGCCTATTTTCAGCCCAATGGCACAACCAGCTGGTCGAATAATATTAAACCGTGAACCTGAGGGAGGTCCGTCCCCCTCCGAACCCTGTTCTCTTGGGGAATGCCCAAATTTCGGCCAGCTATCTCAGCCCGGGCAGGGTAAGCGTATCGTCGGTCCAAGGTTCGAAGCTAAGCCAGTGGACCTCTCGAGCCCGCCATATACTGACCTAAATGCGTCCTGGCCCTTACGGTGGCGAAGGAACTAATCGCGGAAGGGCCCTGTTTCATTCGGGTATACCCGGCGCCTTCGCTTTTACAGCGATTGGTTTTACAATGATTTCCGTCCCAAATTTGGGTTGTGTTTTCCTTCGGGGATTAGACGGGCCAGCAATTCCAGCACTGAAGAAAAGGGTACTGGCGGTTCCTCAGTCAAGGAAAACCTTGCTCTGCTCCGCATTTGTCCTCCATTGGGTTGCAGGCGCCGGCTTTGGCCTGGTGGACGGCTCGGCCCCAACGGTTTGGCTGCCTCTATGCGGCGGCACTGTTCACCTGGGGAGCAATACCAGGTCAACGTTCGGACTAGGAGGCGTGCCCCGTTTCTCGGGGGGGCCTTCTTGCGACTACCCTGTTGGGGGCTGTAGGCCACAGTGCCAGCTCAAGCCCATAATGGCCTGGCCCTCCATCCAGGCGGAGTCAATCGGTTGGGGTCCGCGGGGTTTTTGACCTCGTTTCCAAAGGCGGACCCTGGGACGAAAGATCCTACGGTGGGCTGGGGGCTATTCGGACCAAAGGTCACTTCAGCCCTACATTCCCCCCTTCTCCCCTTGTCCCCCGGGCGGTAGCCGACACGGGCGGGGGCTGGGCTACACGGGGGTTTGGGGTCCCGTTGTACCTGGGGAACGTTGACGGGAGAAAAAGGTTTCTGGAGGGGCTTCGGCGAAAAAGGGGCGTGGCCGGCTCTTTCTGGGTCACGGTTCTCTGGGAATTATCCCACCAGTGGGGGCCTTTCACAGGAGGCAACACATCTGGTTCTTGCCCAGAGCAAAATGGTCGTTGACGGGTTCCTTCTGCCGGTCCTCTCCGGTTCGGACCCAGCAGGGCCCACTTCCCCGGGTCTGAGGCTAATTTTGCACCCGTTCCAGGAAGAATGAGGGCTTGGACTCTGTTTTACACTCGTGCCAGAAGGGCTCATCTTTCAGCTCTAAAAGCAAACCCAGGGCCGCCTTTCAGGAAGGCATTTTTCTTGCCCTGGTCTTCGGTTCCAAACCCAAATATTAAATTCATTCGGCCGAAAGGGCGCAATTTCCGCCTCGGTATAAATCACTTTCCTTACAATTTATAACTACTCTTTTTAAAACAACTGTTTAAAAATTCTAAATTTATTCACAACGCATAATTTCACCAATTCACCCTCTTCCTTATTAAAACATATACCATGATATATATAATATATATAACAACATATATATATATATACATACATAATATATATATATACATACATATATATATATATACACATATATATATATATACACATATTATACACATATATATATATATATCACATATATATATATATATTATTACAATATATATATAAAATATATATATATATAAAATTATATATATAAATATATATATATTATATAAATATATAATAAAACATATATATATAATATATATATACACATATATATACATACACATTGATATATCAATATATATATGCCTATATATATATACACATATATTTTGCTATTATTACACTATATATGTTTTATATAATTTATTATGCAATAATAATAATAATAAATATATATACACATATATATTATATATAATACCTATATATATATATATATGTATATATATATGCACCATATATATAATGATTATGTATATATAATATACATAATAATATATATTATATATATTAATAAAATAATATGATGTATAACAACACATATGTATTATATGTATATTTATATAATATATATATATATATATACAAAATGATTATGTATGTATGTGTGTATATATATCACCTTATATATGTATTTTTGTATATATTATATGTATATATATGTATAAAAATATATATACATATATATATATATCACATATATATATATATACACATATTATATATATATATCACTTTAAATATATATATATACTTTATTATATATATTACAAAATATATATATATATATACACATATATATATATATATATACACACAATATATATATATATATATATATATATACACACACACATATATATATATATATATATATAGTGGAGGAAGTGGAGGAATTGGGAAGGACACGGGGGAAAGGATGGGAAGGATGCGTCAGGGCAAGATGGCGGAGGGAAGGGGCCTTTTTCCGGTCAATCCAGGCCTATGGTGCAGGCCGGTTTTTTTTTCTATGAGGAAGCAGGGGGAGAAAGTTAATCCCACCATTCCCTGGGGGTGAGTGGTTTCCCAGGTGCTGTCGAGATCAATCCAGCCTCTCTGGCGTCGTGCACGATCCCCATAGCCCAGGACCGTCAGGTGAGGCGGACTAACCGAGAGTCGTGAATCGAGAGGGCATCGGCATTGGCCTGAAGGGTGCCCGCCGATAAGTGACAGTGAACTTCTCGGCTGTAGGTCCAGGAACCACCTGGTGACCGCGGATTCGACTCTTTGTGTAGGGACATCCACTGGAAGTGAAAGCGTGATCAGCCCAAGCGGTCGCGACCAACGGTAATAGGGGGTGGGTCACTCCCCACTAATGGCCAAGGCCTCCCTCCCCCACTGCAGCGTACGGGTCTCCGGTCCACCCAGTTCCGGCTAAGGTACATCACAGGGTGCTTTCGACACCATCGGCCTTTGGCTCAACACGGCACGGGCCTGTGTCGGCGTCGGTCTGAAATAGCGGGGAGCCCATGGGGCGTCCGTAACACGGAGTGCCGCGTTAGGGCCTTCTTTGGTCACTGAGCAGCGTGTTCTCTTTGTCGGTCCACACCACGTATAGGGGCCCCCATCAGGTCAGTCAAGGGTGCTGCTTTTTTCGGAGAAGGAGGACAAACCGGCGGTAGTAACCAAAGCCCAAGAAAGCCTGCACCTGTTTTTTTGGTACGGGCGGGCCATTCTAAGATGTCTTTAACTTTGGAGCTCTGTGGCGCACCTGTCCTTGTCCCCGAGGTAGCCCTAAATGTTGGCCTCCTTTAATCCAAAAACACTTCCGGGGTTTTCTGGAGGCGGCTTTAGCCCAGTGTTAGGAGGACAGCTGGACCTGCAGTAGTGCTCCTCCAGGTGCGGAATAGTGACAACGTCATCCAGGTAAGCGGCGCTATGGACTGGTGAGGCTTCAGCACTCTATCTACCAGGCTTTGGGAAAGGGTCGCGGGGCCCGTGCAGCTGGGAGGACCTTGTCTGCCAGTGCCGTAGGGGTGCTAAAGGCCGTTTTCTCCTTTGCGGATGCCGTTAAGGAATTTGCCAATACCCTTTTGTCATGTCAAGGGTGTCAGATTCGAGCCGTCCACCCGGCTAAAGGAGACGTCAATGCGGGGCATGGGGTGGCATCGAACGGAGATCTGATTCAGGCGTCTAAAGTCATTACAGAACCTCCAGGAGGCCGTCTGGCGGAGCGGGACAATAGGGCTGGACCAGGGACTATGGCTCTCTTCAATTATGCCCATGTCCAACTCCGTTTCACCTCCAGTTGACCTCTCGCGTTTTGCCTCCGGAGTCGGTGAGCCTCTCCCGGCCGATTACCAGGCTCCGTGACTATATCGTGCTCAATCACCCGGGTCGGCGATGACTTCGCTCACTACCTCGGGGATGGCTGGGTGTTTGGGCTAACTCCTCCCCGCTGCTTGGGGTCAGCTCTTCGCGAGGTTAAGGGCAGTTGGTTTGCAAAAGGAAGTGACCCCCGGAGCTGGGGGCTCCTCTTTTCCCCAGGGCTTTAACGGGGTTGACATGATGATCCTCTCCTCCGGTCGGCAGTTGGGCTTTTTTCCCAATAGTCGGCGGGGTCCTTCTCCCTAACCTCGTAGGCCCTTGCCAGTGGCGGCAGCCGGTGGGAGGTCGGGGCGAGCACCATAATTTGGTCCCAGGGGAACTCCCTGAGGCCGGGTTGCGGTTGTAACACCGGACCTGCGCTGCTTGCGCTGATCCGTGCTCTTTTAGGAGGGGCCCTGATCTTTGTGGTCGGTCGGCGCCGGTTGCGCTCAGTCTCAAAATATTAGAGGAGAAAGCCTCGGCCTCCCAGCCTTCTTTTAGGATGTCGAGGGTTCCCGGGGTTGTCGCCGTATAGTAATTCAAAGGGAGAAGCCCGTGGGCCTGGGAAACCCCCGGTGGGCAAAAGCGAGGCCGGGAGGGCTGGTCCCAGTTCCTGCGTCGCCGACTCCTTCGAGCATCTGTAGCGTCTGATTGTGTTGACCAACCCGTCAGTTTGCGGGTGATAACTGGGGCTTTCAGGTGCTTTTTCTGCTAATTTGGCCACCTCGCGGCGTATCCGAGTGAAGGCTCCCTGGTCGTGAGGACCTCCTTAGGTATGCGCGGGGTGGCCTAAGTTAACCAGTTCCCCTGCGATGCTTTTAGTATTAGCGGGCGCGGGGAACCCCCTCTGGGTACGGGTGGCATAGTCCACCATGACTAGGATACTTGGCCACGGGTTGAGGCTCCCGGGGGCCCGCAAATCGACCCCTATCCTTTCAAAAGGGGTGTCCACGAGGGGGAAAAGGGACTAAAAGGACCCCAGTCCCTCCCAGGAATCTGGCGGGTCTGGCACTCGGACAGGATTGACAAAAACAGGACCTCCCCCTTTATCCCAGGCCAGTAAAAACGGGCTTAATCCTCTCCAGTGTTTTTTGGGTGGGCGCCTGGGAGGTGAGCATGTGCCAGCTCGCATATCTCCGCGGAAGATGCCGGAATTGCAACAACTTCGCACCTGGCCCTCATGGGTAGCCACTTTTGGTACAACAGATCATTCTCAAGGACAAAGAAGGGTTCCAGCGGTGTGGATCCGTCCGGGTGTTCGAGCTGTTAGGCAGAACCAAACGCATTCGAACAGCGCGGGAGTCATCATTCCCGCCTCCCTCTTAAAAGGAGGCGGCGTGGACGAAATTTATGGTCAGGCCGCCCGAGGAGGTCTTAGGGGCCTGGGCCGGGGGGAGTTCCTGGCTCTCCCCTTTTCGGCGGAATCTTCCCGGGGCAAG